>NW_027531334.1:11023761-11035956 GCF_008692635.1 Crocuta crocuta
TTTCATTTTCATTTGTTTCCATATATTTTTTTTAAATTTCTTCTTTAATTGCTTGATTGGACCATTCATTCTTTAGTAGGGTGTTCTTTAACCTCCATGTTTTTGGAGGTTTTCCAGACTTCTTCCTGTTATTTCAAGTTTCAAAGCATAATGATCTGAAAGTGCATGGTATGATCTCCATTCTTTTATATTTACTGAGGGCTGCTTTATGTCCCAGTATGTGATCAATCTTGGAGAATGTGCTGTGCGCACTTGATAAGAAAGTGAATTCCATGGCCTCAGGATGTAGAGTTCTAAATATATCTGTCAAATCCATCTGGTCCAATGTGTCATTCAAGTCCATTGTTTCTTTAGTGTTTTTCTGTCTGGTTGATCTATCCATTGCTGTAAGCAGAGTATTAAAGTCCCTACTATTAGCACATTCTTATCTATAAAATTGTTTCTATTTGTTTTAAATATTTAGGTGCTCCCATATTTGGTGTGTAGACATTTATAATTGTTAGTTCTTCCTGATGGATAGACCCTGTAATTATTACATAATGCCCTTCTTCATCCCTTGTTATTGTCTTTAAAGTCCAGTTTGTCTGATATAAATATAGCTACTCCAGCTTTTTTGACTTCCCCTAGCATGATAGATATTTCTCCATCCCCTTACTTTTAATCTGAAGGTATCTTCCAGTCTAAAATGTGTTTCTTGTAGACAGCAAATAGATGGATTTTGGTTTTTTATCCATTCTTCTACCCTATGTCTTTTGATTGGAGTATTCAGCCCTTTTACATTCAGTGTTATTATTGAAATGTGTGGGTTTAGAGTCTTTGTGTCCTTTGTAGGATTCATGCTTGTGGTGTTGTCTCTGGTATCTTGCGTTCCTTTCAATACTTCCCTCAGAGAGTCCCCCTCAGGATTTCTTGTAGGACTGGCTTAGTAGTGACAAATTCTTTCAATTTTTGTTTATTTGGAAAGGTTTTTATATCTCCTTCTATTTTGAATGACCGGCTTGCTGGATAGAGGATTCTTGGCTGCATATTTTTTCTGTTTATCACATTGAAGATCTCCTGCCATTCCTTTCTGGCCTGCCACGTTTCAGTAGATAGGTCTGTCACCAGTCTGATAAGTTTCCCTTTGTGCTTTAGGACCCTTTTCTCCCTAGATGCTTTCAAAATTCTCTCTTTGTCCTTATATTTTGCCAATTTCACTATGATGTGTCATGCAGAAGACCGATTCAAATTACATCTGAGGGGAGTTCTCTGTGCCTCTTGAATTTCAACTTCTACTTCCCTCTCAAGGTTGGGGAAGTTCTCTGCTATAATTTGTTCCAGGATTCCTTCAGCACCTTTCCCTCTCTTCTTCTTCTGGAATTCCTATGATACAGATATTGTTCCTTCTGATTGTATCATTGAGCTCTCGAACTCTTCATTTATGTTCCTGGATCACTTTATCTCTCTTTTTCTCAGCTTCTTCTTTTTCTATAATAGTGTCTTCTACATCACTTATTCTCTTTTCTGTCTCTTTAATCTGTGCATTGAATGCCTCCAGTTATTATGTATCTCAATTGTCACATTTTTAAATTCACCATAACTATTTTTAAGCTCCATATTTTTTGTAGCCATAGTTTCTCTGATGTCCTCCATGCTTTTTTCAAGCCCGGCAATTAATTTTATGATTCTTGTTCTAAACTCTTGTTCAGTTATGTTGCTTGTATCTGTTTTGAGCAGTTCTATAGCTGTCATTTCTTCCTGGAGTTTCTTTGGAAGAGGATTCTTCCATTTTGTCATTTTGGTTAGCTTTCTATCTCTTGTTACTTTTAAAAGCTTGTTGTACACTCGGCCCCTGTGAGTTCTGCTGAATTAGAGAGGGCTCTTTTGACTGTTCAGGGCCTGTCTGTTCAGGAAGTGTTCTTTGGATGGTGTCTCTTGGTTTCTCTTGTTGAGTGTTTTGATTATTTTCTTTCTCTACTGGTAGTGGTATTTGGGACTCTCTACCATGTGTAGTTTGGCTTGTTTCTTGAGGCAACCCTGAAAAAAGAAAACAGAGGGAACACGGTTACCCAAACGCACAGACAAAACCAATAAACACGCAAACCCAGGCTCAGGTAAAAACAGCTACAACAACAACAAAACAGCTCTCTGGAGGGGATCGGCATGGTTTGGTGTAGGCAGGTCTCCTGCCTCCACTGTGTCCACTGGCCTCTCTGAGGCCCCANTGTCCTCCATGCTTTTTTCAAGCCCGGCAATTAATTTTATGATTCTTGTTCTAAACTCTTGTTCAGTTATGTTGCTTGTATCTGTTTTGAGCAGTTCTATAGCTGTCATTTCTTCCTGGAGTTTCTTTGGAAGAGGATTCTTCCATTTTGTCATTTTGGTTAGCTTTCTATCTCTTGTTACTTTTAAAAGCTTGTTGTACACTCGGCCCCTGTGAGTTCTGCTGAATTAGAGAGGGCTCTTTTGACTGTTCAGGGCCTGTCTGTTCAGGAAGTGTTCTTTGGATGGTGTCTCTTGGTTTCTCTTGTTGAGTGTTTTGATTATTTTCTTTCTCTACTGGTAGTGGTATTTGGGACTCTCCACCATCTGTAGTTTGGCTTGTTTCTTGAGGCAACCCTGAAAAAAGAAAACAGAGGGAACACGGTTACCCAAACGCACAGACAAAACCAATAAACACGCAAACCCAGGCTCAGGTAAAAACAGCTACAACAACAACAAAACAGCTCTCTGGAGGGGATCGGCATGGTTTGGTGTAGGCAGGTCTCCTGCCTCCACTGTGTCCACTGGCCTCTCTGAGGCCCCACCTTGGTGGTTGTGGAGAGAAGAACGGCGTCGGCCCAGTCCCTTCTCAACCAAGCGTTGCAAATCACTTCTTCGTGTCCGATCTCCCTGTGCTGAGGATGTAGCCAAGGTGGGCTGAGTTCTTTGCCCCACACCCTGCCTTGTTTCCAGGTCCCAGTCTGTGGGCTTTGTTATACCGCCCTGAACAGTCCCGCAGGCTGCTGCTTCCCTGTTGCCGGGTGTTGAGTGGGGAGTGGGGGAAGTGTCGCAGCCTCAGATCCGCCAGGGTCAAGCAGCGATACAACTGGAGTGCATTCGGGGAAGGTAGCAACTTCAGGTCCGCAGAGTCCGTGTCGCCACAGCGCTTCACTGCCGCTTCAGCGGGCCGCTGTTGTGCATATCGCCACTACAGGCGTTACTACTGGTTCACTGGGCCGCTGCCACCTTGGGTGGTGCCGGGCACATGGCAGTTCAGTTTTTCCTGGCAGCTTCTGGGACCAGGGCACCTAGTTTATTTTTTTTTTTTTTAATTTTTTTTTTTAATGTTTTATTTTTAGGAGAGAGAGAGAGAGAGACAGCGTGAGCAGGGGAGGGTCAGAGAGAGAGGGAGTCACAGGCTGAAACAGGCTCCAGGCTCTGAGCCGGCAGTCAGCACAGAGCCCGACGCGGGGCACGAACCCACGAACCGCGAGATCATGACCTAAGCGAAAGTCGGACGCTTAACCGACTAAGCCACCCAGGCGCCCCACCAGGGCACCTAGTTTAAAGTCAACACCCCAACCAGAGCTAAAAAACACTGTCTTTCCAAGCCGAGTTTATTTTTTCCTCTTCTCTAGGGATGGTTCAATGAGCAATCTCCGCTTTTCTTTCCTTTCCCCTGGACTCCTGGCAGCTCGCCACCACAGGTAATCACTCACTGCAGTTGCAAGCAAGCCGGATTCCCTCCCCTCCCTCTGTATCTCTGGGTCCCGTCCCGCTTTTATCTTCCCCAGTTCGCACTTACGCACCTATGAGGTTGCCTTCCCAGTGTACTCTGTCTCTTTCTCTTCCCAAACTCCTGTGGCTCACTGTCCTAGGACTTCAGGCCTTCTCTGTTTGAGAGATGGGTGCAGGCGAAATGTACGGAGCTCCCTACTTCTCCGCCATCTTGCCTCCCTCTCTCTATGTCTTTGGTTTTTAATTTTTTAATGTTTTATTTATTTCTGAGAGAGAGAGAAAGAGAGAGAGAGAGAGACAGAGAGAGCTAGCATGAGCAGGGGAGGGTCAGAGAGAGAGTGAGATGCAGAATGTGAAGCAGGCTCCAGGCTCTGAGCTGGCTGTCAGCACAGAGCCTGATGCAGGCCTGAACCCACGAACTGTGAGATCATGACCTGAGCTGAAGTTGGATGCTCAACCGACTGAGCCACTCAAGTGCCCCTGTTTTTTTAAATTTTTATTTTTGTCTTTATTTGTTTTGATCAATGGAATGATACCTCTTATAAATAGGAACCTAGGCTTTTTTTGGTTGATGTTTTGTTTTGTTTTTTTCCCAGTGTATCCCAAACACCAAAAATATCCTTAGAGCAACACAATAAATACTGGTTTAACAAATTAAACTATTTCATTGCCATATTTTTCTTTTTATTCCTTCTCTTCATTTTGAACAGCATCAAGAAGTATAAAGACATTGGAAACTAAAGTAAACAAGTATAGTTAAAATGGCAGCACGTGTGCCCCGTGTTTAGACAACAGACTCTGAAGGCAGAAGAGAGCATTGCCAGCTTCAAATACTGACTCTTGTGCTTGCTAATCGCAAAACCTGGGCAAATTACTCAACCTCTCTGTACCTCAGTTTCTTCCTCTATAAATTGGGGGTAATCATAGAACATGTATCTACCCCATTGAATTATTCTAAAATTAAATGGATTAATTCAGATAAAGGCCATAGACAAATATCTAATATGTAAGTATACATTTAGTGCTGGCTAGTATTGTTGTGTCTGAGTTAAAATATTCGGAAAAGGAAAGAGACCTCTTCTGTACACACTACAGAATAAGGTGGAGTGTATTTGGATGGATTAGAAGGAGTTCAATTAGAATATAGAATTACCTTTCTTCACTTGCTGGTTAGTGAGTTAATAAATGCAGTGAATTTTATTCCAAATCTCCCAAATCCCTCTTCTGTGTTGTGAACGAGCAACTCCAAAAATCTCTGTGTGTAAACTTTTGCTTGTCCCTTCTGGAAAGCTAAGGCAGCTTTTCTAACATAGCACTCCAGAAACCCACTCCAACCACGCACAACTGATGTAAATTCTCTGGGAGCATGGATTTTTGTCTTATTGATTTATTACTATATCACCAGAGCCCTATAATGGTACTGCTACAGAGTACATACTCAGTAAATATTTGTTGACTAAGTGAATAAATGATTTTCTATCTTTGACTTACAACTTGAATGAAAGCATATGTTTTAAGTTTATTTATTTTGAGAGAGAAGGGGGGAGGGGGAACGAGTGGGGCAGGGGCAGAGATAGAGAGAGAATCCCAAGCAGGCTCTGCATTCTACACGGAGCCTGATATGCGGTTCAGTCCCACCACTGTGGGATCATGACCTGAAATAAAATCAAGAGTTGGACTCTTAACTCGCTGAGCTACCCAAGCTCTATTTTTAAAGGCAAGTTGTAATGACTTCATGTACACAATAAATAGCAGTGAGGAGATCATACCTTACATTACTTTATTGTACCCAAGATTTTTTACCTGAGATAAAGGACTTCTGTCAATCCACCTGTTACCCTAGTCTGCTCACTCTTCTGCTTTGTTATTGACTTGAGGTATGTCCAGTTTACCACATGATAATCACTGAGAAAGTTTTCTCATGAACATATCACGATTATTTTTCTATGACCCTATCCCCATTCTGACCTGTGCCTTCATGTTTTTTGACCCTTTCCTGGTCTCTGAGTCTCATTCACATCTTTATTTTCCCCTTGTTGCCTCCTTCCTTTATATCAAACTGCAAAATCATCCTGGACCATCTATATGACTCTGATCATCGACTTTATTTTCCTCTTTTCTCTAGTTCTAGTCCTCTGCTTCTGGGAAACATGGCGCTTAGCTCACAGGCCATTGTGTAAGAGCCAGGGCTTATGGATATTCATTCTGCCTGGGTAGTCTCTCAGCTCTCATCTTCTCCCACTTTATCTGATGATGGAGTGAATAAACTCATCCTTCTAGGACAAAGAGACACACACAGCCCCCAACACTTTGTTTTTCATAATTGTAACCACTTACTGCTCAATAATGACAACAATTTAAATGTTAAGCTCATGGATCTGATGTAATTTACATTCAATCTGATGTTTAAAGAATGTCTCTTTTAAGGGGTATTAGCATATCTAAAGGACCACGATACAAGTATTTCACACATTTTCAAAATGGCCCTTATTTTCATATATCTACTGAGTGCTAACAATTTATGTTGAGGAATAATGGCCCATAGTACACATTTATTCATCAAATTATTAAAAAATATATTAACAGAATTTCTGGATATGCTGCTTAGATCTTGCTACTTAGATCTTCCATGTGTTACTACTCTGGGGATTTAGAAGTAAACCCTAAAGTGCATAAACAGGTCAGTAGTTTTATTGATTAAAACAAAAAGTGGAGTGTTTGAAAAATTCTATTTGTACCCTACATAATATTGTGGTATAGGTACCTCCTCTGTATAACGAATAACCTTAGATGCCAGGACAAGTGACTACACTTCTTTGTGACCTGTCTTTGTCATCTAAAATGTCTATAATGCCTTACTCATACAGTTTTTGTAAAGATCAAAGAAATGGGTACACATAAAGCACACAAAAAACACTTAGAAAAATGCCCTGACACTTAACAAATATAAATAGGTAGATATTAAATATTAGATATCATAATTCTCATTACTACATATACATTTTAATCCATATTTAAGCTTTAATCAGTATTTGTGGAGTTAAATCTGTAGAATATGGATTTGTAGGAAAACTTTTTCTAAATTATAATATATAATTCTGTTTCTTTGAGTATAATGTGCAAAATGAGAAGAAATAAAAAAAAGATTGAAAACTGTTTTAAGAGCTACTCTAATTCTCTAAACATATCATTTTGAAAAGAAAAATAATCTTATTTTCTATAATTATACTTAATACAGAAAGGAAAACAAAGGATAAAATAAGTTTCGTAGCTTGAAATGTAAGAGTGGCACCCCTTGTATGGTTTTCCTTAGTATATTTAAAGTATGAGCAATGAGCTGTGCCATAAACCTATGATTAAAGACTTCTAAAGTAGCTAGCAAGTAGAGAATAAGAAAAGGGGCATACCAGATTCACCTAATGATTTTTTAAAACTGTATCTCCCACAGGGATTCTTATACACCTTTGTGAGGGATAGAGAATATTAGTATTGTGTGAAAACCACAAAAACGATGAGTGTAACTCTTCAGCTACATTTTCTATGTCATTAGTGACAGTGAAACATAGAGAGTGACTCCTATCATAGGGGTTTTTATTCAACTCTGACTATTTCCAAGGCAGAAAACATAAATGAAACCCAAGGGAAGTACAGAAGTCTTTCTAATAAGTCATAAACTTTCTTTGATAACCAAGCCAGCTCCATAATTTGCAAGTCCCAATGCAAAACGAAAAGGCAAGCTCTTTGTTAAAATATATTATTTATATATTTTATATATATATTTTATATATTTGGGCAGAAATTCCAGCATGAAAAACATTTAATTCTAAAACTATTCTTGTGTAATAAATCATTGCAATGTATCAGTTTATTAAATGAGTCAAACTGGACATCATCTGGTCACAAAGAAAGGTATCTGAAAAAAAATTAAAAAAAAAAAAGAAATGTATCTGGAATACTCTGGGCATTTGTAATTTTAAAGGAAAAGGACAAAGGTAATCTTATACTCCTGGTTCTCTTTTACCTATCTTTTTAAAAAAATTTTTTAATGTTTTATTTCTGAGAGAGAGAGAGAGACAGCATGAGCAGGGGAGGGTCAGAGAGAGAGAGGGAGACATAGAATCTGAAGCAGGCTCCAGGCTCTGAGCTATCTCTCAGCACAGAGCCTGACGTGGGGCTCGAACCCATGAACCGTGAGATCATGACCTGAGATGAAGTCGGATGCTTAACCGACTGAGCCACTCAGCCACCCCCCTTTACCTGCCTTAAACTGATTCAATAATATCTGCATGCATAGTTTCCATAGATGCACATATTCCCATATACATCCATGGAAGTATCTCTCAAAAAGTATGTTCTTAATACTCCAATGTCAGACTCACACTGGGTGCTTATAAATTTTCAGATTTGGGGAATTTACCTCAACCTAGGGATAGATTTCTTGGGTTTGGTCTATGCAACTAAACTTTACACCCTCTTTTAGTGATGTTTATCTGTACCAAAGAAACCACCGATCCAAAGACTCAGGAAGATGACAAGGAGAAAAAACAACTAAAAACAACTAAGATACTTCATGCTGATACAATATCTGAGTTACCCAGTATTCTAATGCATTCGGTGTGCCATAACAAAATACAACAGCTGGGTGGCTCAAATATTAGAAATTTATTTTCTTACAGTTCTGGAGACTAGAAGCCCAAGATCAAGGTGTCAGCAGATTTGGTTTCTCCCGAGGCCCCTCTCCTTGGCTAGTAAGATGCATACCTTCCCACTATGTACTCACATGGTCTTTCCTCCACACACAAGCATCCCAGGTGTGTCTCTCATGTATACACATAGGTCAGGACATCAATCTTATTGTCTTAGGGCCCACCCCAGGAGGCTTATTTTAATTTAATAACTTCTGTAAAGTCCCTATCTCCAGACCTGATCATTTTCTGAGTGTCCTGTGAATTAGAGTTTCAACATTTGAGTTTGGAAAGGGAATACATCAGCCCCTAATACCCAGGCACTCAAAGTTCCCATCAGATTAGAAAGATTCGACCCTTTTGTACTTTGCTCATAATACCCCCTTCTAAATTTCTCCTTTTTAATTTATGGTATTCAGATCTTTTGGGACATTGGATCCAAGCTTGTTGATCTTAGGTTTTTTAAGGAAACTTTCCTAGGATTGAATATGTCTGTTTTTAGAACTACATGGCTGTTTTTAGAATTAGTGTAAGAATAATAGGTGGGATTCCAGGGACCTCCGTAAACTATTTATACAAACCTTTGGATATAAGTGGGCACATAGTCTCTAAGAGACTGGTCATAAGTTTGCATCAGTCAACATCACTCCTCTAAGTTCACTAGAGTAGTATTTTAGTCCAACCTATATTGATGTGTGTTTTCTTTTGCTTGGATAATCAAACCTTTCACAGCCTTATATCCTATAAAGCACTCCTCCCATTGCTCTCCTTTGCTTTTGTGCTTGTGGGAAACAGGTTAACTCACATTTACCAGCTTCCTTGTGGAATTTAGCTTAGTTTTACATTTGCAATTGGTGTCACCTTGGAAAACATTTAACCTCCCTGTTTTCTCTCTAAGAGTGTGGAATGTGAAGACCTTTCTGCAGTCAATTTTCTTGAAAAACCTAAGATCACAGATGGTACTTTTCAGAATTACTCTTAGGTTATCTTCTAGAACTGAGAATGCTTAACAGATTTTATAAATACATTTCCCTGGCCATAGACCATGACAGTTAACTCATATCCATTGAACATCTTTCTTACTCCATTCCCTGAATAGGGAACATTCTCTGTTTCTTTCTTCTTTTCATCTAATTGGTTTAATGTATAAAATTTTTGTTAGGTGCCAGAAATCTAGAATATGAATTTTCCTTGTATCTTNCTCTGTGCTTGTGGGAAACAGGTTAACTCACATTTACCAGCTTCCTTGCGGAATTTAGCTTAGTTTTACATTTGCAATTGGTGTCACCTTGGAAAACATTTAACCTCCCTGTTTTCTCTCTAAGAGTGTGGAATGTGAAGACCTTTCTGCAGTCAATTTTCTTGAAAAACCTAAGATCACAGATGGTACTTTTCAGAATTACTCTTAGGTTATCTTCTAGAACTGAGAATGCTTAACAGATTTTATAAATACATTTCCCTGGCCATAGACCATGACAGTTAACTCATATCCATTGAACATCTTTCTTACTCCATTCCCTGAATAGGGAACATTCTCTGTTTCTTTCTTCTTTTCATCTAATTGGTTTAATGTATAAAATTTTTGTTAGGTGCCAGAAATCTAGAATATGAATTTTCCTTGTATCTTTCCTGCTATGGTAGATGTAAAACATCTTATTTTCTCCATGTCTGATGCTCTTATTTGAGTATCTCCAAAAAATATGAAGAATTACATTCCTCACCACCAACCAAGATAGACTAGACTCTCACTGCTTGAACTAGGGGACTTGACAAGTTAGTGAATGCCAGAGATCCTTTCTCACCTCCCCTTCTCAAGTTTTTTTTTTTCTATCCAGAGTCTGAAGTAAATCTTGTTCTTTATCTAAACATTGATTTGTTTGTTTGAGCACTAAAAATATTAATTAATTAATCCTTGTTCAGTCAATCAATTAATTAATGCCATGTGTCCCTGGTAATATTATTTGACTTCCTCTTCCTCTCATCTATCTCTTAGAATTATTTAATTCAGGGTAAGATAAGATATAGTGCTTGAAATATTTGATTCTTTACTTCCAACCTCTTTTAAAACTATGGGAAGCACACAATGGTCTAATATGTCTCCTGTCTATTATCTGTTTTTATGCATGTTATTTGTTATGGAAGTAATAGAATCAAATAGTTGAACTTGAATACAGTTTCACCAAAGAAAATCAAGAGCTTCTGTGGGCATACTGGAAAACTTTTGACACACACAAGACTCACGCCTTAGACCAAAAGACAAATATTGTAGGTATACATTTTCCTATACATGAGATTTTTGTCTAAAAGACTGTTTAATACAAGAACCCTTCCCTTCCACCCCAATTTACTGTACTTCCTAGATTAATACATAATATCGTTTTAATCTTGTGATTCAGTGAAATTGTCAAGGCCGTGGGTCATTATTTATCCTAATTATAATTGTTTCTCTCCCCCACTCCATATTTATCTACATCTATCTCTATCTCTCCCTATTCTTCTATTTCCTTTTCCCATTTCTTGGAAAACTTCAAAGATAAATCAGATAAAGTGCTGCCAATATTCTTGTATATTAGAAACTGTAGACATAGAATGTTAACAATTTCTAAAAGAATAAGAACCATTAATTTTTGTTTCTTCAGCCCTAAAAGTAGTGTTTTTGTAACAAATTATTCATGCTAAAATAACAACTAAGAAATATAATTAAATAATTTCTTTGTTCACCAGTTTAAATAAGAACAACTCTAGTTCTAAGATGGGGAGATGTTTTAAACATTATTTTAAAAGTTTAAAAATATTGAACACAGGAGTTTATAAATTTAGAACATTTTTGTATAACAAGCCATGATAAATAGATGATTCGATAAAAATTTAAAATTAGTTAACGAGGGGCACCTGCATGGCTCAGTCGCTTAAGCATCTGACTTCAGCTCAGGTCACGATCTCACAGGTCGTGAATTCGAACCCTGGTGTCAGGCTCTGTGATGAGAGCTCAGAGCCTGCAGCCTGCTTTGGATTCTGTCTCCCTCTCTCTCTTCCCCTCCCCCACTTGCACTTTGTCTTCTACTTCTCTCTCAAAAATAAATTAACTTTAAAAACATTTTTAAATTAATGATTATGGTTTAAAGACAATTTTTTGTCTTTTAATTGCGTAAAACTATAGCCAACACAATATTCTAGATTTTGGAAGACTAAAATTAAACTCCTCCTAATTTAAACTCTCTAAATTCTTGTATTAGTTCTATAAGTCATTTAAGTTATCATTATTTTCACATACTAAGATTATAAACACATAAAACTGTTTAAATGAATGAGTTTATAATTTACAGATTTTTAGTTAACTTTGAGATCATGACAAATTTTAAATTTAATAAATTAATAAGGAATATTTATTTGAGTAATATTTTTGGTCTAAAACTTTGGTCACTAAAATTAGTTCTTAATACATTTTTAAATGGCTAGATCAGCAGGTATCCAAATGACTTTGGATAATATTGTTTATGGAGAAGTTTTTGCCGTTTTAAAATTTGTGAAAGTGAAATGTTCCTTTTGAATAAAAATAGCTATATAGTTCTTGATTTCCTGGCTTCTAATTTCTTTGTATCAGGAGACACAAAATTGCTTACTGTATTAAAGTGATAATATGATTAAGAATGTTCTGGGTATAATAATTACAGAAAGATATGAATAACCATAAAAGTTAATCAATATGGTATAGCAGTTTAATTAGAAAATGTTACATTTGGGGCGCCTGGGTGGCTTAGTCGGTTGAGCGTCCGACTTTCGCTTAGGTCATGATCTCGCGGTTCGTGGG
>NW_027531334.1:11036140-11039011 GCF_008692635.1 Crocuta crocuta
AGAAAATGTTACATTTAATCAGGATTGTAAATAAAATATAATGTATACATTGTTTCATTTACTATGTCAATAAAGTTAATTAAGTTTAAAACTAAATGTAATAGTTCTCATTTTATTATCTCTTTTTTTTTCATTTTTTTTAATGTTTTGTTTGTTTCTAGGAGAGAGAGAGAGAGAGACAGAGTGAGCAGGGGAGGGTCAGAGAGAGAGGGAGTCACAGACTGAAACAGGCTCCAGGCTGTGGGCTGGCAGTCAGCACAGAGCCCGACGTGGGGCCCGAACCCACGAACCACGAGATCATGACCTAAGCCAAAGTCGGATGCTTAGCCGACTAAGCCACCCAGGCGCCCCTTTATTATCTATTTATTACATATACATGTCTAACTATATACTTAGAAGTATATTAGGATTAAAAAGCTTAAAAATAGTAAAACTCAAAAAACAATAAAATATCTTAAAATGTTTAACAAAATTGTTTGAATATTAAGTGGATTATTCATAAAAGAAAAAAATAATATTAATATTTTCCTACAAATTTTTACATGATGATGGGGGGAATGGAAAAAAAAAAGATATTCCTTCTGTGAAGCAGTTAATTTATTTAGTCCAGATAGGACTTATCAAAATAGTTTAGTTAACTAGTTCTACTTCACAGTCTGTTATATCATTTAATGTGTCTCTATTTTTTAAAAAAAGTTAAATTTCTAATGATTCATTTTACTTGTCACTTGTTTTTTAAATATTGCCTATGACTATTTGCTAACCTTTAAAAATTATGACTTATTTTCAAGTATTTTCTCCTCTCTCTTAATGTTTCCATTCTCAAACTCAGTCCTCAATTCAGAATCATAATGAAACATCCCTAATATCTAAAACTGTCTTTGAATTATCTAAAATGACCATCAGATAATACAAATATATAATCTTTTGCCTGCTACAAGGAAGAAAAAAAAACAAAAATAATAAAGTTTATCTTGGCATTCTCTGTTAACTAATGAAAAGCCACTATATAAGATCTTTTATTTACCAAGGTTAGGATGAAAGAGAAAAAAGATATCTGATATATCAAGAGAGCTTCAGTCTTTATAGATTTAATATGTAACATATGTATTACTATGTATTATGGCTCAAAGATTGTGTGTCTTTCCAGTTAAAAGAAACACTTGCAAGAGGAGTCCCAAAGACTGTCTACCATTTAATTTTTTTCTAAGTTTCAACACCTTGTCAATCAGGGAGAGCTAGGTATCCATCACTACATGATTTTGGCCCAGGAGTTGGCCGCGGAGCCTGACCATTTAGAAATCATCTTATTTTTATTGTGGTCATGAACTACATAATTAATGTATATTATACATCAGGAGAGGATTTCATTCTCTTCCATTCTGATGATACTTGCTCACATAATATATCAGCGCTAGTTATTCTAGGCCTGATGACCTGGTTCTTTCTCCATTTTCAGTCCTATGATGTCAAGTGGCTACTGGTGGTTGTTTCATGTAAATATTAATACTGAAAAGGAAGCATGAACCTGAAAGTCCTTCCTCAGTTCCTGTGATGGAATTCCCATGATGCATATACTATATTCATTTAATTCTGCTGTTTCCTTTTTTAACAGTTGTTAAAAGCTGCTTGGAAATGGTGACGGTGATCTATGAATAAACATTTTTCCCTGTAAAAAGCTTACTGCCTTCTACATACTTTTTCTAACAACACCAAACCCTTGACAAGATGCCTGTCAAGTAGGCTGATAAAAGTCAACTTGACTTTTTATTTACTCATTGCAAAATGATCACTCAATTCAGATACCTACAGTATATATTTTAAAACTGATTGCTAATCTTTTTAAACCTATTATACTAGGATGAACCACTGCTCATTCAATCATTATAGATTTAAAGGTCAGAGCTGCTGTTTGTTTTTGGCTCCCAGGAGCTGAACCATTTCACTCCTTTTTTCTGTAATTTTAGCTCTTTTAACTATGTGTTCATGCTGAGTAAAGGGCAGAGTGGAGCTTTCAACAGACCAGGTGCCATCACTACTAGTATAGCACTCTTAACTGAAACTGTTTTTTGTTTTTCATTATTTATTGTGCATGAGAGTGTGTGTATGTCATCCCTGAGGGATCATTCAGCAATTCAGCATATCTGTATTTGTTACCAATTATTTTTCCCACTTTAGTTTTCTTCTCCATTCTTAATTACACTAACTCAGGTACCAATTAATATATACATTTGGCTGATACTTCCTAGGTGAAAAATTTCTAGTCTGTGATTTTGCTTTTCAGGGTCTAGAGAAGTCAAAGGTATTTGTTTTGTTTTGTTTTTGGAAAAAAATTACATTGGGAGATCTATTTGATCTAGATGGAAGTGANGTTTATAATTTACAGATTTTTAGTTAACTTTGAGATCATGACAAATTTTAAATTTAATAAATTAATAAGGAATATTTATTTGAGTAATATTTTTGGTCTAAAACTTTGGTCACTAAAATTAGTTCTTAATACATTTTTAAATGGCTAGATCAGCAGGTATCCAAATGACTTTGGATAATATTGTTTATGGAGAAGTTTTTGCCGTTTTAAAATTTGTGAAAGTGAAATGTTCCTTTTGAATAAAAATAGCTATATATTTCTTGATTTCCTGGCTTCTAATTTCTTTGTATCAGGAGACACAAAATTGCTTACTGTATTAAAGTGATAATATGATTAAGAATGTTCTGGGTATAATAATTACAGAAAGATATGAATAACCATAAAAGTTAATCAATATGGTATAGCAGTTTAATTAGAAAATGTTACATTTGGGGCGCCTGGGTGGCTTAGTCGGTTGAGCGTCCGACTTTCGCTTAGGTCATGATCTCGCGGTTCGTGGG
>NW_027531334.1:11039097-11092219 GCF_008692635.1 Crocuta crocuta
AGGGGAGGGTCAGAGAGAGAGGGAGTCACAGACTGAAACAGGCTCCAGGCTGTGGGCTGGCAGTCAGCACAGAGCCCGACGTGGGGCCCGAACCCACGAACCACGAGATCATGACCTAAGCCAAAGTCGGATGCTTAGCCGACTAAGCCACCCAGGCGCCCCTTTATTATCTATTTATTACATATACATGTCTAACTATATACTTAGAAGTATATTAGGATTAAAAAGCTTAAAAATAGTAAAACTCAAAAAACAATAAAATATCTTAAAATGTTTAACAAAATTGTTTGAATATTAAGTGGATTATTCATAAAAGAAAAAAATAATATTAATATTTTCCTACAAATTTTTACATGATGATGGGGGGAATGGAAAAAAAAAAGATATTCCTTCTGTGAAGCAGTTAATTTATTTAGTCCAGATAGGACTTATCAAAATAGTTTAGTTAACTAGTTCTACTTCACAGTCTGTTATATCATTTAATGTGTCTCTATTTTTTAAAAAAAGTTAAATTTCTAATGATTCATTTTACTTGTCACTTGTTTTTTAAATATTGCCTATGACTATTTGCTAACCTTTAAAAATTATGACTTATTTTCAAGTATTTTCTCCTCTCTCTTAATGTTTCCATTCTCAAACTCAGTCCTCAATTCAGAATCATAATGAAACATCCCTAATATCTAAAACTGTCTTTGAATTATCTAAAATGACCATCAGATAATACAAATATATAATCTTTTGCCTGCTACAAGGAAGAAAAAAAAACAAAAATAATAAAGTTTATCTTGGCATTCTCTGTTAACTAATGAAAAGCCACTATATAAGATCTTTTATTTACCAAGGTTAGGATGAAAGAGAAAAAAGATATCTGATATATCAAGAGAGCTTCAGTCTTTATAGATTTAATATGTAACATATGTATTACTATGTATTATGGCTCAAAGATTGTGTGTCTTTCCAGTTAAAAGAAACACTTGCAAGAGGAGTCCCAAAGACTGTCTACCATTTAATTTTTTTCTAAGTTTCAACACCTTGTCAATCAGGGAGAGCTAGGTATCCATCACTACATGATTTTGGCCCAGGAGTTGGCCGCGGAGCCTGACCATTTAGAAATCATCTTATTTTTATTGTGGTCATGAACTACATAATTAATGTATATTATACATCAGGAGAGGATTTCATTCTCTTCCATTCTGATGATACTTGCTCACATAATATATCAGCGCTAGTTATTCTAGGCCTGATGACCTGGTTCTTTCTCCATTTTCAGTCCTATGATGTCAAGTGGCTACTGGTGGTTGTTTCATGTAAATATTAATACTGAAAAGGAAGCATGAACCTGAAAGTCCTTCCTCAGTTCCTGTGATGGAATTCCCATGATGCATATACTATATTCATTTAATTCTGCTGTTTCCTTTTTTAACAGTTGTTAAAAGCTGCTTGGAAATGGTGACGGTGAACTATGAATAAACATTTTTCCCTGTAAAAAGCTTACTGCCTTCTACATACTTTTTCTAACAACACCAAACCCTTGACAAGATGCCTGTCAAGTAGGCTGATAAAAGTCAACTTGACTTTTTATTTACTCATTGCAAAATGATCACTCAATTCAGATACCTACAGTATATATTTTAAAACTGATTGCTAATCTTTTTAAACCTATTATACTAGGATGAACCACTGCTCATTCAATCATTATAGATTTAAAGGTCAGAGCTGCTGTTTGTTTTTGGCTCCCAGGAGCTGAACCATTTCACTCCTTTTTTCTGTAATTTTAGCTCTTTTAACTATGTGTTCATGCTGAGTAAAGGGCAGAGTGGAGCTTTCAACAGACCAGGTGCCATCACTACTAGTATAGCACTCTTAACTGAAACTGTTTTTTGTTTTTCATTATTTATTGTGCATGAGAGTGTGTGTATGTCATCCCTGAGGGATCATTCAGCAATTCAGCATATCTGTATTTGTTACCAATTATTTTTCCCACTTTAGTTTTCTTCTCCATTCTTAATTACACTAACTCAGGTACCAATTAATATATACATTTGGCTGATACTTCCTAGGTGAAAAATTTCTAGTCTGTGATTTTGCTCTTCAGGGTCTAGAGAAGTCAAAGGTATTTGTTTTGTTTTGTTTCTGGAAAAAAATTACATTGGGAGATCTATTTGATCTAGATAGAAGTGATTTTTCTTCAGATCTGGAAGCTCATACTAGTCTGAGAAATCATGTAACATGAGGGAAAAGCCCAATTTTTTAATGTTTATTTATTATCGAGACAGAGAAACATAGCATGAGTGGGGGAGGGTCAGAGAGAGAGGGAGACACAGAATCTGAAGCAGGCTCCAGGCTCTGAGATGTCAGCACAGAGCCTGATGTGAGGCTCGAACCCACTAACCATAAGATCATGACCTGAGCTAAAGTCAGATGCTCAACCGACTGAGCCACCCAGGCGCTCTGGAAAAGCCCAGTTTGAATGGACAATGTGGTATAATAAGAAAATCAGAAATGTAAAACTCTTGGTCTCTGCCTGTAAGACAAGGCTATAATAGTCTTTGGCTTAGACACCAACAGTTTGCAGAATGCACTTATGTATTGTCCATTGCTACCTCACTGCCTCCTTTTATTTCCTTTTGTAGTAGTCTTCTACTTTATGTGCTCAGATACTTCTGTAAATTATGGTAGGCTTTGAATTGTTTGCTATACCATATGCAAGTTCTTGAAATCTTCATCTTCCATACAGAAGACATAAAGTAATCAGCAGTCTTATAAGAGATTAAAGAAAGGTACCATCTATTTACAGCATCAGAGGGGAAAGTTCAAAAAGAAAACTATCCTTATATACTGCCGGCTTCAAATCCTGATTTTTCCCCCTTAAGTAGATGCTATCTATTTTTGACTCTTTCAAAGGACCTCCTATTGTAAGAGCTTTGTTATATTCAAATGAAACTTCATGAAAATAATGCTTTATACCTTTTCACTGCTATACTGTAAGCAGGCAGTCCCAGATAGATTTAAGCGTTTTGCACTAAGAGTTTATAAGTTGGTTATTTTGAACAAGAAATACATTTTCCCACAGAGAGTGTGGAAGTAAAAGTTCAGTAAAGTACTTAGATATCCAGGCTAGCTCATCAGAGCAAAATGTTGCTGAAGATGAAGTTGCTCTGTTATTTTAGCTTGGTGCCTCCTAAAACTACTAGAACATCAGAATTTACCTTTAGAGCTTACTTAAGTAAATAGATTTCTGAACTACCATTCTCATGCAAAATCTAACTCACTATATACAGAGAATTCTTTGATATAACTTGTATTTTAAAAAGGGACTCAGTGTTTAATGTAAAATATATTGTATGTAATAAAGAGTAAAAATAATATAATATAATATATAATAATATAATATACATATTATAGAGAGTTTGAGAGGGGAATAAAATTCATTCTCTTGCATTCACAACTTAGTTTAAGAAATAGAGCATTGTTATTTGTTTCTGGAAATTCCATATACAAGTATCCTCATCCTGTCCTTTTTACTCTTGCCTCATAAAGTATCAACTGCCTCGAATTTTGTCATAATCTTTCCCCTCATTTTTGTGGATAGTGTTACATGTATCCATTTAGATAAATGGATAGATACGTATTTTTGCCTTTTTTGGAGGTTATGCAAATGGAAATATACTTGAAGTGCTTTGCTATGACTTGATTCTTTCAGACAACATTGAATTCTTAAGATATAGAGATACTTTTGGACTGCAGTTCATTCACGTTCAGTGCCATAAATCATTCTACTTCATATAGCAAAATGTATTAATTCTATAACTAAAGGTTATTTGAGTATATTGCATTTATATTCAAAAGCCATTGCTAAACTCTTTTCATATTGTATACTTAATCTGCAAATCCTTATAAGTTGTTTATATAGACAAGTTTTATCAATAATAAATGGTGGTTTGATTTCTATTTTTGAATCATTTCCCATTTATCTCCCTTGTCTTATTACACTGACTAGTAATTTGTTCAATCCACGTTTTCTAGAAAGCAGAGACTGAGGCAAATGTTATATACTGATGCTTTATTGAAGGAGAATGCAATCAATCCTAAAAGTGTAGGAAAACAGAGAGAAAAGGAAAGGAGGGAACTAATTACAAAATAGCATGCTAACAGGGCGCCTGGGTGGCTCAGCTGGTTAAGCGTCCGACTTTGGCTTGGGTCATGATCTCACGGTTTGTGGGTTCTAGCCCCGCGTCGGGCTCTGTGCTGACTGCCAGCTCAGATCCTGGAGCCCATTTCAGATTCTGTATCTTTCTCTCTCTCTCTCTGACCCTCCCCTGCGCACGCTGTCTCTCTCTCTCAGAAATAAATGAAAAAATAAAATAAAAATAAAATATTTTAAAAATAGCATGCTACCTACCTGTTAACAAAATTAACATTATTAAGTTAGCACTTAACAAATTAAATTAAGTTAAAATTATTTACTAATGAAGAAGAAAACATCAGATTGCTGTATCATACAGGAAGTTTCTGAATAGACTATATGTAGCCACTGTATCTTACAGCAAGTACTTTGTCAACAGAATAAAGGGAGTAGCATTTGTCTGCCAACTCTGAGTCTTCCTTTGTCTATCATGTTGTCCCATAGGGCACTAACACTTCTAAACTTCTGAGTGGTGTTACCAGACATTTCTAGGAAGTCTTTTTTTAGAAGCCAGAAAATCTGCCCTGAATTCTGTGATTTCATGACTCCAAGAATAGCAAGGGAAAACATATGGTATCTGTCCTTCTCTGTGTTTGCACGTATAGGAGGATTAGGAGGAAGCTAATGGAGGACCATGGAGGGAAAGAAGGGGGAAATAGTGGGGGAGAGGGAGGGAGGCAAACCATGAGAGACTCCTGAATGCTGAGAACAAACTGAGGACTGATGGGGGTGGGGGGGAGGAGAAGGGGGATGATGGGCATGGAGGAGGGCACTTGTGGGGATGAGCACTGGGTGTTATATGGAAACCAACTTGACAATAAACTATAAAAAAAATTAAAAATGCAAAAAAAAGAATAGCAAGGGGAGCTAGAATATCCATGAATAAAACCAGTTTAATTCTAGATGTGAAATCTCCCATAGCTCCTGTCACAACTGGCACAATGAAAATTTCATTCTGGGAAAGATAGTGGTATCCAATGGAATTAAGAGACAGGAAGATGACAGTGACCCACTGAGCAAATGGGAAAGGCAGGAAAGTAACATGGAGGGTCAGAGGTGGGAAGAAGATGAGATTGGATGATCTCTGTAGTGAAATAGGAATTATGGTTACCTCAAATATATATTTATTTGTTCTGATCTTTGAGGAAGGGTTTGAACCATGCTGTAGGTGTTTTATTTTTGCCTTTCTTTAAGTTAGGGAAATTCTCTTTTATTTTCACTTGCTATAATAATTTTTTTTGAGATCATGAATGTAAAATCATATAAAGTGTACTTTTTAAATCCACTTAAATAGCTTTTCCAGTCAGAGGCCCCTCCAGCCACATAGACAATGACCTCCCAGTGTACTTGAAGGGCAGAGGAACTGACAATATCTTGTACCGACTGACCATGGTACTGTGTCTAGGGGGGCACCATCTGTAGTCTCTACTGCCTTGGCTGGGCCTCCTTCCCCCACACAAAGTGAGACCAAGAAGCTTATATGCCCTAGGAGGCATCTATAAATGTGTTGGCTTCTTGGGGGACCCACCCAAAATCCATTTAAATGATTATATTTTCCCCTTTTAACAAGTGTGATATGTTTGAAAATAATATCTTTTATGTTTTCTTCTGTAGATTTATGAAGATTATTTACTAATATTTTGTTTAGAATTTTTTACCCTTTTCTTCATATTTTGCCAGCACTTTGACTGGTTTTGGATGACTTTGCTGATAGGATCTAGATCATCATTCCTCAAGTGCTTGAGCTCTGAGTTTTCTAGCCTTTATTGAGTTCAGACCAACTTGCCTGCTCCTCTCAAGTTGATCTGAGCCATTTATATTCTGCAAGTGTTCTGTGTCCTATAGAGAATTACATCCCGACAGTTCCAGCATGTTCTTTTGCTCCTTTGTTCACATTACTGGTCCCTTTGACTAGAGTATAAATTACTGGAATTCACAGAATGTGGCACAAAAAGCAGGCACTTCATTTTTTTAAATAAAAAATAAGTGATGTGAAAAGATGTGAAAGTAGATTGGAGCATTATCAAAAGCCTGATGAAAGAATTACGTAAATATTAAACAAAAGCACTAATTTGGCCATTTCCTTAAAGGAATGGGGTGATGGCTTTTGTGTTAAGTGCAAGGATATAATAGCTAAAGGTTCTGACTGTTGGGTAATTCTGAAGTTGGCAAGAGCTTATCATTAAGAGTTGCAAGCATAAACGGTGAAATTACCTTGTCCATTTTTCATAGTCACTATGTATCTCTACGCAGTAGTCACCTTAGATATAATAAAGCATAGGTATCAGCATTGGGAAAGTGAAGTAGATGCCATGTTGAGTGGCATCATTTGGAAGGAAAGAAAACAAAGAGAAGGAGAATTCCTTTTATGCTTAATTGTAGGAGCTCAATCTTCCATGGCCTTTCCACAGAAATAATCCATGAACGAAGCGAGGCCAAGTTGGATTTGGTTATAGTTTTACTCCTACATAGTCTTCTTCATTAAGCATAGTGTGTGTGTGTGTGTGTGCGTGTGTGTGTGTGTGTGTGACATAAATTATCAACCTTCTCATCAGCAAGCAAAATTTATAATTTAAATATATTTGGAAAAAAATCGTTGACATATCTAAACATCAAGAGTTCATCAACTCATTGCCAACATATGTTAGGCACATTTACCTTTAGTTTAACTGACCAAGTAAAGAAACTTCTTAGGGAATACACTGCTGTCATTATTTGATTCTTTTTCTATAATGGAAAAAAATAATCAAGAGACAGTATACTGTGGAAATGTTATTACATAAAATCATCAGTGAATAAAGAAGTCATCTGGAAAAAACAATTGAATGATAATGGTAAACCAGAAGGAGGAAAAATATAAAGTTAGCTTTTTTATATTACATTAATTTTAACAGAAATATCCTAGGAAAAGAAGATATTTTAAAAATCATATTGCAGATTATATTAACCAGTTTTTCAACTTCTCCTATTTCATATAGGTAAATCTTTTAAAATTCAATGAAATGACTTTATTTTATGGCAATCTCTTTTTTTTTGTCTTCTGTATTTGATGTTTAAATATAAGAATTTGTATTATTTATATTGTACTGACATCTGGTGGACCTTGGCCTTGAAACAACTAGGAAAAAAAGCAGTGATTGGAAACATTCATCAAGGTCCATTGAACAAATCTATGGCAACCTTCAAGTCATATACTAAATCAAAGAAGGGTGAGAATATTATTTTAGGTTCTATCAACATCTCCTCACTTTATTTAAAGGGAAAGCTTCAACAGCTCTTGGAAACACAGTGAAGCTGCTTTAGTACCTATTGCTTCAATAATGCCTATTTTTCTCATGGTATTTAGGAAATTATCTCATAAGAACTCTAATGCTTTCTTATTTCTTGAATCCCAGGAATTTTCTATGACATCTCGGCTGTTCTGGACATACTTAGTAATATATGTATAGTATGCAGATAGAGATAAAGTATGTATCTATATATACATATATGTATGGAATAATATACATGTATATAATATATATCATATATATAATAAATATCATAAAAGTCTTACCAAACTACTTAAATGCAGTTCACGTGTATTCAACAATTTGTTTTGTTCACATGACAAAATTTAGTCTGCATATGTGGGCTCTGTCCCCTTTGAAATAGTGCAAAAATGAAACCTAATAAGAAAATGAAGGTAAAGGCCTTTTTTTTGGTTAGCCAAAAGTTACATGAGAAAATGACTTCTGAAAATAAAAACTTTCACCCTATTTTTTTTTAGTCAGACTCCTGGGACCTGACTTGCATATCCATTATAAGTAGAAGGAGACTAAATCAAGGAAATTCATCCCAAAAGCTGTTATATTTCAGAAAGCCTTTTATTATTTTATGCTATTTCATCCCAAAGGATTTCTTTTGCTGTTTACAAGTCATACAGAAAGAAAAGAGCATACTTTTTACATGGTAATGAAGACTGAATTTCTAACCATGTTATATGCTTTTTCAATTCTATTAGTATTCCATTATAATTAAATTACTAGTCCAAGATACTATTGTTAAAATTGTGTATGAGAAACCTGTCTGTGCATTTTATTCTGACTCTGATTCACTGGCCCCATTCTCTCTGCTTATAGAAAATGGAGTTAATAACCTTATTATACGTGAAACTCCTAAACACTCATAGTTACTCAGAAAAAAACATAACTGTGATTAACTCCAAATACAAAAATACAAAATTAAGTGAATGAAAAAATTATCAAGATATATATCACAAAACTGACAAATTAATACATATTACACTATCTTTTAATCTTAAGAATTGCAAATAATTTTGAAAATTAAATTTCTGAGTACTTACCTAGCAAGTTTTTAACAGTACAAAGATATAATTCACAATGATGAGAAAAAGGAAATCAATAGTTCCATATTCACAGGAGATTGCTAGGGGAAATAGTTAATTCAATTGAATGAACATACTTAAATGATGATTCAACCAATGAAATCATCCCTGTAAAGTGTTAGAAACTTAAGCATTTATGTATATGCATATATATTAAAACACTTATGTATATATTCATATATATTAATATGTAAGCTATATACTAATATCAATATAGGATAGCTTATACATAAACCTTACATTTGAAACTTACTAGGTTAATTTAATGGAAAAAACTACTTTGGGCTATATAATTGAGTTTGAGACTATTGGTTGATTGCGTTAATCAGGAAATTATAAATCTGCCCTATCATCATTGTTTTTGTAACTACAACTTTGTGTATTACTCTACTGATATAATCTTACTTATCTTTTATCTCATAGAATCAGTTAGAAATGGTAGTACTATTTGTCTTTTTGAAATGGCAATTTTATTGCTTTATTGTTGACATTCCAATGCTTCCAGATATAATTGTGACAGTTGTCTTCTTTTCATTAATATTATTCAATCTTTATGAAAAATACCCTATTGTTATACTGTTTTTTATGATTTTTATGCTCAAATATAAACTATTGGTATATTAGGAACAATAATGGTTTTAGGAAAATAGAATCTAGTGAATACTTTTCAAAAGCTATCCCAGGGCCCTGACCAGGTAGTGAGAGATAAAAGGTACTTATAGGCATAACTGTTTAGCTCTCTTAAACAAACAAACACACAAACTATATTTTTGTGTGTGCATATGTATGTATATTCTTTTGTCAGATTGTTGTGGTTGTTAAAACTGAAAGCACAAGTTATACTAGTATATATGAAAAAGAAAAGTTATCATTTACTCCTTCATTAAAATTTTACACAGAGGAAATATGGGGGATAACTGCATTGTTGTCCCTCTGAATACTCATCTTGTTTACACAGGTTAATAACTAGGTAAAATTATCCATGACTAGGTCAAAGTATCCATTTTAACTGGCATCAATGACTCTATTCTTTTAAACTGCCTAAAACCTATGTGAATTGGTATACCCCAATGTTCATAGCAGCAGTCTCAACAATAGCCAAAACAATGGAAAGAGCCTAAGGGTCCATCAACAAATAGATCAAGAAGATGTGGTCTATCTATACAATGGCATACTACATGGCAATGAGAAAGAATGAAATCTAGCCATTTGTAGCAACATGGATGGACCTTGAGGGTGTTATGCAGAGCGATATAAGTCAGGCAAAGAAGGACAGATACCATATGTTTGCACGTATAGGAGGATTAGGAGGAACTTAACGGAGTTCCAGGGGGGAGAAGAAGGGGAAAAATAGTTGGGGAGAGGGAGGGAGGCAAACCATGAGAGACTCTTGAATACCGAGAACAAACTTAGGGCTGATGTGAGTGGGGGTGAGGGGAAGGGGGTGATGGGTATGGAGGACGGCACTTGTGGGAATGAACACTGAGTGTTATATGGAAACCAATTTGACAATAAACTATTTAAGAAAAAAATAAAACCTATGTGAATTGGACAGTCTTTACTATGAAGGGCTATATATTGCTGAAAGAAATATTTTTGAGAGGCTCACAGCACATTAAGTCTCATTTTACAATTGAAAATTTTGAAGTGAAATTGTCACATATCATAATGGTAGAGTGACTTCAAGGACATGGTTGGAATATCTTGAATGTTTATTAAGTAAGTACCTTCATATCACTAACTGACTCTTAATCTTGCATATCTGGGGCAAGTGTTATCATCACTACATGAAATTCACTTAAAAATAGGGTCAAATGCAACAATGAATAAGCATTTTAGCAAAACAAAGAAGCACATGACTGCAATTATAGATTGCTTCCGGTTGCACTAAGAAGAATT
The DNA here is from genome assembly GCF_008692635.1 of Crocuta crocuta. Lineage (NCBI taxonomy): Eukaryota > Metazoa > Chordata > Mammalia > Carnivora > Hyaenidae > Crocuta > Crocuta crocuta. The sequence goes on from NW_027531334.1 coordinate 11,049,570, forward strand.
CAAGGAATTGTATGTCTCTGCCTTTTTTTTTTTAAGGTTTGATAGATGAACGATGTATCCCACTTTTACAGGCAGAGGCAGATTAACACAGGGCACGAGCAGGAGGCTAGTGAAAGGGTGACTTGAAAGCTCAAATTGTAATCACTAGCTTTTGACCACATTTCAATCACAGTGGCATAAGTTAAGCCTGTGTGAAAATTGAAAACATAAAGAAAATAATATTTATCAGATAATTGCCAAGATTTTCTCAACCATGCTTTGTTTGATAATATGTTTAATATTAGACATCAATGCTAATAAATCTTCAGCAAAAAAAAAAGTAAGTTTTCCAAACTGCATTGAATATAATTTTTTTGTTTGTTTGTTTTTTATTTATTTATTTTTTTTATTTCCAGGAGAGAGAGAGAGACAGCGTGAGCAGGGGAGGGTCAGAGAGAGAGCGAGTCACAGACTCTGAAACAGGCTCCAGGCTCTGGGCTGGCAGTCAGCACAGAGCCCGACGCGGGGCTCGAACCCACGAACCGCGAGATCATGACCTAAGCGAAAGTCAGACGCTTAACCGACTAAGCCACCCAGGCGCCCCCTGAATATAGTTTTTGACCACCGTAGCTAGAGCATGATGTCACAATACCATCACCCGGTGAACTTTTCAGGTAGCTCTCCAGTCACTTGATTCAACTAATGGGTAAACCAGATAAGCTAGGTTGCAAGGTTGTGTCTCTCATTCACTGTGAATTATCTAGTTTTGCTCTACTAGCGAAGATCATTTTTCCCCTTTACCACTAAACTGGATCCTGTTTCCTAAAAGAAAATACATATGAAATAATCAGTCTTGCATTCCTATTTACAGCCAATATAAATATAGCATCCAGACTGCCATCACTTGACCTATATATATTCATATGTAACCACTTTGTTATCATGCATGATCTAGATTTTTAAACAACAGGCCTAAATTCACTACAGTGAGAATAGCTAGCTGCCTGAGGTGTTGAGGTGGAAGAATGCATTGAAAGAAGTCAGAACTATATGTAAAATTCTTTTTTAAACCTTGCAGCTATGTTTATGTGAATGTTTGATCACTGAGATTGGACACTGAAATAAATGACTATAATGAACCAACTTAAAACCAAGATCAGATATTCAAATCAGAGAATGTACACTTATTTTTTAGGTCACACAAATAAAGATGTTTTCCACCACAGGCAAGGTAAAACATACCCTACCATTTTTCTAAACTTTCAAGTCCAGTGCAAGACATTACCTAATTGACAGGAGTAGGAACGAATATCAAAAATAACCCTGGGTTTAGTCATAACCTTAATTTTGACATCTTGGACAATCGGCATTTCTTTAAACTTGTTTTTATTTTCCTCTGTTAAATAGAAATGAAAGTATTTCTTGATATACTTCCCAGGTTTTGCTAATAATTAAACTGGTAATTGTGTTAGTTATCTATTACTGTATAATAAGTTAACACACACACATAGTTAAAGCAAAACATACACACACACACACACACACACACACACATATTATCTCATAGTTTCTTTGGGTCAAGAATCCAGACATGACTAAGTTGGATCCTTTGCTTCACGGTCTTTCACAAGGCTGCAAAGTGTCACTTAGGGCTGATATCTTATCTGAAGACTCAAGTGAGGAAAGATCTACATCCAAACTGCAGTTGTAGGGTGTGTTTGTTGGATGGCTTCAATTACTTGAAAACTATTGGTCTGAGAGCCTCAGTTCCTTGCCAGTTATTGACTGGAAACCACCCTCACTTTCTTGACAGATGGGCCTCCCCATGTGGCAGCTCATTTCAACAAACCCAGAAAGGGAGAGAAATTACCAAGACCAAATTTATAACTCTTGTAGCTTAATCACAAAAGTAACATCCCATCACTTTTGCTATTATTTAGAAGCAAGTTTCTAGGTAAGCCAACATAAGAAACTGGGATCTGCCTTAGAATCTGTCCAGGACAGGGATCTAGGTAAAAGTAGATCTAGGTATAAACTTTTAGAGACTAAAATGTAATCTTTTACAATTGTATTTCTGAGTAAAATTGTCTTTATTCATGCATATGTTTAATAGCAAATAAAACCTCTAAATACCCAAATTTTTAATATCCACTAAAGTTACTTAACATTAATGTGGATATTTTAACCTTCACAAACAAAGATAGAGATACCTGCATTTGGTAGCATAACAGTTCAATATGTTTGCTTTGGTGTCAAATATGGGTTAAAACATTGACTCTATCACTTACTAAAGGTGTGATCTCTGACAATTTACTAAACTTTGAGTGTTAGTCTCCTCATCTGCAATATTTTACGTGGATTATTTTATAATTAAATAACCTTCATTAAGCCCTGAGCACTATTATATATCATTATATATTAGTTGTAGTGGTATTATATTATTAATAATACTGTTCTGTTATTACTGTATATGCTTTTCACCATAGACTAGGATTTGTGACAGAAGAGGAAGGAGAAGAAGGAGAAGGAGGAGGAGGAGGAGAGAAAGAAGAAAAGACAGAAAGAAAGACAGAAAGAAAAGCAGAAAGAAATAACAAAAGAAAGGAAGGAAGGAAGAGAAAGAGAGAAAGAAAAAGAAAAGGGGGGAGGGAGGGAAAATATAGAAGGCTATTAGCATTTTTTCCAGTTTTGAACCTTGATTCTCTTTCTGCTTTCATGTTTGACAACATATTCACATTTAACGTGGAGGTGAATAATTATAGCATGTGTTTCATATTTTTTTAGATTTGAACCAGTATTGAATATAGGGGTAATGCTTTTTATTCGTGGTGCCCACAACAGGCCATGTAATTATTAGCCAAAACTGTCAACTGAGAGTGGACTTGAATTACTTCATCTGCTTTCAGCCAACCCATGCCATCCCTCAAGGCTAAGTTAAGCCAGAACTCAATCTTTAGATATTCATGAACAATCCAGCCCTCAGTGACCTTTCTTTATGAATTTTAACTATACTCATAGCCTGTTCTGTAGAATTTAACATCTAGGTGTGTAATATATATTTTACAGATAAAGGCCAAAGGTTTTGAAAATATATCCATACCTGTTTTACATTTATAATTTTCAACCTGCTTAGCACAATGATAATAAAATTAGGTATACTATAAATACTTATAGACTATACCACTTAAATGTCCAGATTAGCAAGCAATTGAAATCAAAACAAACTCCAAACTTGATTGAAACGTTATTGGGCATTGATTTAGTCATCGGACTGGAAAGTCCAGAGGTTGGGCGGGTTTCAGGGATTATTCGTTCAGAATGTTCAGTGATGTTATCAAGGACTTGGTTTTGCTTTTCCAGTATTTCTAGCAAGGATTCTAAGATTTACATTGACAGTGGTGTGGAAAGATGTGTGTGTGTGTGTGTGTGTGTGTGTGTGAGTGTGTGTGTGTGTGTGATTTAATTTGATCTAGTTTTTTCCTTGGAGCCAGCAGTAAGACCTATACTTGTCACTGTCAATAGGCATTCTGCAGTAATGGAAATGTTCTGTATATGTGTTGTTCAGTATGACAGCTACTAACTATCAAGCATATGACTATCGAGCATGAGAATTGTGCCTAATATCTTTTATTTTTATTCATTTTAATTAATTTAATAGCTACATGTAGCTAGTGGCTACTATATCACATGGCACAGGTCTAAAACATATAGACTACTTGGCAAAGAAAACACTAAAAAGTCAGGAGCTATTTAGGAAGAACTGTGAGGAAATGGATCATGGCTAAAAAACCAATAATCCTCAGTAAATTTATTGAAAATGGATTGTTTCAAACAACTTGAAAAGTAATTCATGATCAGTTGATATGGACTGAGAAACCAATCACCCTGTAGCCTCAATATTGTGTAGCTAATGCTTTCAAAAGTAGAGAGAATATAAGCATATACAAATCATTTCTATTTCCAGGTAAAGACCTGAATCTTACTACTTTACCTGGTCAAATGTAAATTAACTAAAACATGGGTTACTTAACCTCTGTCACTGTTGTTAAGTAATATTGGCATAGTAAAATACAGAAAATGTAATTAATTATTTGGTAAATTTAGGAAATGAAATCAGGTTCCCACATGTCTGCTTTCTGGATTCGTCTGTGTTCATCAAATGAACTTGATAAATGTGAAATTGTCCTTTTGCTTTGCACTATATTTGGAAAGCCCTGGTAATTACATGCTTCTTGAGGAGAAAAACGGCTTTGGTTTGTGTGCATATGTTCAATTTTTGTTCTGAATTTATTAGGAAAATAAGTGAGATATAAATTTGCTTTGGTGACAGTGGCTATGAAAGGTAACTCTGAATTATTTGGCTTAGAACTATAATGATTAAAAATGCCAAGCTTAATGTTGCATTAATATAGTATTTAAACTGAACTCTTTATAAAAATTAATCATGGCATCATGTGGATTGGCAAGTTCAGGTGCAAAGGGGTCACTTGGAATTTAAACAGATCTACATTTGACAGGCTGCAATGCTTTTTCCAGTGTATGTTGAATTTCTCCTTTAATCTCCAAATTGACACATATTTTACTGAACATTGAGCTTGAATTTCTTGTGGAAATAAGCATTGTTTTAGTTCTGCATCTTATAATAACAATAGGGCGTACATGGGAAGAAGACAATGACACATACCTCACACTGGGTTTCTCCTGTCACTGACTTGAATCACCAACCTAGAGGCTCTGGGTGCAACTTCCACCTCAACAGTTAGCTTCTGGCACCCCAAAAGTAATTGCACAGTGGGGTTTTACTCTCTGGAAATCATGATCAGAAATACAAGTTGATAACAGTGAACATAGTTTGTTGAGCAGAATCAACAAACAGATTTTCTGGCTAATATGAGATTGAAAAGATTTCAAAGTTAAGATTGCCTCTGTTCCAGGTAAATTCTACCAACCAGGTTACACAAATAAAATAATAATAGCTAGTGCAAGATTTTACTTAGATTTGCTACATAGGTCCACTCTTTAAAAATCAAGTTTGAAATCCATTGAAAGCTGTGGTGAAAGTATTTCCAAGTGTTGAGTGAAGACATAGGATATCATAGTGATAATCTTCTGGCACATTAGAGATAGGCAGTAGGTGTTTATTTAAAAAAAATTTCATTAAGAGTTCAGGCATCTTCTCCTTTATTAGGGTTATCTTGAATAGCTCTTAATGTTATGAAATAGCTCATATTCCTCTAAGATTTCATTACTTTCATTAGTATGCTTATAATTATGGAGAATAAAGGGAAGTAAAAACCAGGGTTCCTGACCTCTAGTCGCTTATTGTATTATTGAGACGTCAAGACACTCAATCATATATTTAAGAAACATATTTTATGCAAAGATCCTTTGTTTTTTCATCTTACTCAGTGGGAGATGTGAAAAGACCAGTCTTAGAATGCCTCAGTTGTATTCTCAAATCCAACATATACCAACTTCTGTAAGCATAAAAGGACTACAAAAAAAAAAAAAAATAGGACTACTGTTAGGTTAGCAATGCTGCAAATACTTTAACAATTCTTAAACAGAGGAAAACATTGAGGTATAGAATAATATGGACAATCTCAAGAGTCATGAAATTTTTGAATAGAAGAAAAGTAGGAGTTCATATGGCAAACACTAACTGTTTTGCAGGTGAAGAAACTGAAATTCACAGTGAATATACTACTCCAGTTCACCTATGGAGTCAAAGAAGCCCCAGTGTTTGTTTTAACATACTAGATCACCTCTGTGGCAGAATCGACTTTTTAAACAGGCCTAGAAAAAAAAATGTGGTTGATTTTTGCATTATATTGTGCCAGACTTAATAAGGAGTCAGATTCATTCAGGTATGAATATATTTCCTCTGCCATTGTATTGAAAATGACCCCCATAAACTGAACCAACTACACTCCACCTTAGATGCCACTGTGTGATCAATGGTATTTTTTTTTCTAAAAGAGTTCTAGTGGGTTACCTAAAGCATGTAGTGCAACCAAACATATAGTCTGAAGCTTTAACCCATGCATATTCATGCTCTAACATTATGTTTTAACCAGCTGTACTGTGAGCTCATTGAAGCAGGGGCTTGCATCACTGGTCCTCTTTATCTCTGTGTCAGGCACATTGCTGACATATATTAAATGCTCACTAAATATGGATTAAATGTAGTTTAATGAATCCTCTATCTTATCACCATAATGATTTTGAATGAATTGCTTTGCCTTTGTACTATTAATCTGATACTCAATGTCACCAGCTTGGATGCATCCTAAAGTCAGCATTCAGAATAAATGTCTCCTGGAATTTCTCATGGGTGGGATAAAGGCACAACCCACCATCTCTGAAATTAAAAATAGATATGGTTATCTTTTATTGCAAATAAAAAATCAAAGAGTCAAAGAGATTATTTGAATTTATAGAAATAGGAAATAGTTGGAGATAAAGGGGTATGCAAGATTCATGCTGAGATCATTAACCATCTGATTTCTGCATTAACCACATTGAAAAACATGTTGCAATGCCAAATTCAATCCAGTCCCCACAGGGAAATCTTAGTAAATGAATATTAGTTAACTGAATAAAAATATAGTACAGTATTATTTACCATGTTAGGTTAAACATCTCTCAGAGCAAGTATGTTGCAAATATAGATTTCCTTACATCTTACGTTTCACCTTTTTGCTCTTCATTTTTTTGGTAACCTCCAAATTCTTTTTTAAAATTTCTTAATGTTTTATTTATTTCTGAGAGAGAGACTGAGAGAGAGAGAGAGACAGCCTGAGCAGGGGAGGGTCAGAGAGAGAGGGAGATACAGAATCTGAAACAGGCTTCAGGCTCTGAGCTGGCTGTCAGCACAGAGCCCAACACGGCTCGCACCCATGAACCATGAGACCATGCCCTGAGCTGAAGTCCAACGCTTAATTGATTGAGCCACCTAGGCGCCCCTGTAACCTCCAAATTCTTGAAAATCATCTACCCCCTGTGACCTTTTGAAAGTGTATATAGCTTTTAGTTAAACCAATGATGTTTTTCTTCTCCATTAGGCCTTTTCCACTCACAACAGCTGAGGATTTTTTTGTTTCCTCCTCCTTGTACATTATAGAACATACTGGCTTATTCCACATATTTAACACTTACTATTGCCCTAGATTATTAGTTACTTTTAAAAAATTGTATATAGCAAATTTCACTCACCAACCTACGGGGCAATTACCCCAATGTCTGCTGAAGTCTAAAGCAACTGAAGTTATTGTTGATTACAGCTAGCATTAAAATGTTTAAGACGTGAAATATGATTATATAAAATTGCATTCTTTTTGCATATCATTTTGATTATCTTGAGAAGGCATTTATATTTACCTTACAGGACTCAAATAAGACAGTGTGGCAGAGTGAAAAGTAGATTAAGGTGGGAAAATTCTAGGTTCTAATCTCTAATTATAGCTGGGACTTTGAATGTTGGTTGAGCATCTGCTATTTATCTGAGAACACCCAAATAAAAGACAGTAAAAGGGACAAGTAGAAATTTTTGTAAAATGTGGTGGTATGCTGTAGTAGAGTATGTAAGGAGCCTCCAACCTTCTGGTTAAAAATGGGGGACCCTGAGAAGATATTGAACTCAATCCTGAAGAGCAGATAAAAATGAACCAGGGGAGTAATGGGAGGTTAAATGGGAGGCCAAAACATTTTAGCAAAGGGTACATGTGTTACCAAAGACTCAGTGGCATGAAAAACAAGGAAAACCTACAGATAACTGCATGTATTTACATAACCAGATTGGCCTACATGTTGTAGTAAAGAAATGGGGTGTAATGAGATGAATCTGGGGTGGTTGACAGTACTTGGGGAGAATACCAAAGAAATTTAATGTAGTGTTATATGCTATAGGAATGATAGAATAATTTATTTATTTAAATATTATGTTCTAATGTATAATTAAACTATTCTAATAGTAATACCTATATAGATCAGCAGATTTAGGGAAGATGCATCTGAAAATGATTTGGAAATATAAAACAGTGGCTAGCTTCAAAATTCTTTCCAGAACTGGGGAAGAGAAAATTTTCTCAACAACCTATGGGCCTAGTGCATCTGTTACTCCTCTGCCTGGATCTTCCTTTATAAGATCATTTTTGCTCTTTTAGAATTTCTTTTACTCTAGGACAAAAATGATACCCAGTTGGAATTTTTATAAGGTTGTCTGGATTGTTTTCTCACTTGTGAGGTGGAGATTGGATTCCTGATGCCTATGAAGGCTTTGATTTGTACAAGTTGTTTTATCCTTTTATAGGTCTTGGACTATATCTTAAGAAATAAATGTGCCTATTGAATTTATGACAATGTATTCTCAGTCCCTGATTAAACACTCAGTTGTTTCTTTGTTAGAATGTGACTTGCTTTGTGATAATCTTATAACATGCTTTCCAGAGCCCCATCATGAAGAAAATCAAGGATATTTGGTAAAATACACAATTCAATTTTAATTTCTACTTGTATGCCCTCCTGTTTGATTTCTAGATAACTTATAAGGCATTCTTCTGAGGGCATAAGAATGAGTAATAATAGAATCATATTCCAAATTATATTGTCTCCAATATTTAATTTTGCATTTCTCACAATGCCTAATATAATAATGGACCTTTACTATGATTTTTCTTGAATAATTCACTGAATTCCTGATATGTTCTCAGTTCTTAGTTCTACTAAGGCTCCACAACAACCCTATTGGTGGAAATATAAGAAAATAAACTAAGTCTTAGAGACCACCCAAGTGATAAAACTTTAACTGCTAAATCAAGGTTTGGAAAGAATTGTAGCTTAAATAGGAGACACATTTATGTAACTTCTTTAAAATCAGAGTAACTAACCACAGGCTAGTAGGCTGGCTCCAAGATGCTAGCAAGTCACTCTACTTACTTTTGTCTGTTTCACTATCCTCTAGGACAGTGTTTTTCTCTGCATGGTCAAAGATGAATCACCATCATATCCATTGAGTCCAAAATTAAACTGGCAGGGGAGGCAGAGGGCTCACACTTTTCCTTTAAGAAAACCATATGGCAGTTGTGGATCTTGCTTCTATCTTTTCCACTGGCTAGAACTTAACCACAGAGATATCCTCAATATGATGAAGGTTAGAAAATGTCATCTGTAGCTGACAGCAAGAGAGAATAGATATTTGTTGTTAACAAGAAGTCTGTGCTATGAATGTGGAACAAGGGTTTAATGTTTCCACCTGACTCCAATGCCTATGTTCTAAATCGGGGTCCAGCAAATTGTGGCTCATGGGCCAAATCTGCCCAGCCTTTTGTTTTTGTAAATGAAATTGTTTTGAACTCAGCCACACTTCTTTACTTGTGTATTATCTAGAGCTGTTCTTTCCTTATGAGGCATAGTTGAGTAGTTGTAGCAAGACTCTATGGTCCACTAAGACCTAAGTATGTACTATAATGCCATTTATAGAAAAAAAATGTCATCTTGTTTTATTAGGCTAACTAGTCTTGTTTGTTCCTTCAGTCCACCACCCTCATGCACATCTAGTCTCCATCCTTTACTATACTTTGCCATTCCTTGGGTAGAAGACCTTCTATCCCATATGGACTCTATTGTCATGTAAGCTGACGATATCGGAGTGCTAGAGAGAAATGTGGAGATACTTCTTTTCCCCACCCCCTGAACATGCTGTTGCCATAATCCTGAAAAATGTGTTGTTTATAATTCTGAAGTGCGTTGTTGCCATGTTTCTGAAAGTCATTGTGTTTGACTACAATAATAGCCCCTCTTCCATGTCTCCAGCTTGCCTAAGGCTCCAGTGGTATTATTATTCTCCCCTTCTTCAGGCCTGGGGTTATAATGCATTCTCATTGTTGTTCAACTTTAATGCATCACATTTTGGTTTCTTCAACAGTGTTTCTTTAAAATCAATCCCTTTTCTTCTTTCTGGGTCCTAACTGATACAATGATGACTCTCCAGAGCCTGACAGTTCTTACAAGTCTTTAGGTATGATATACTTTATTGAATAAAATTTATAATGGAAATCAGTAGAGCAGAGATACCTGAGATACTTGAAGGAAAACTATCAAGCTATCATGGATTATAAAGTTTGGCCCAGTCTCATTACTTGAGTCCTTAAAAATGGAAGAGGGAAGCAGGAGATTAGGTCAGAAAGAAGCAACAATGAAAAGATGAGGTAGAAGAATTTTGGACGGTGAGAGGGATTCAAACAACCATTGCTGGCTTTCAAAATGCAGGAAGGAAACCTTGTGCAAAAGAATGTGGTAACCATTAAAGATCTGGGAACCCCAGCAAGAAAATAGGAATCTCATTTCTACAACTGTAAGGAATTGAATTCTGTCAGCAACTTGCTTGAGCCAGGAAATAGCTTCTCCACTGGAGATTCCAGAAGGAATATAGCCTGCTGATACCTACATCTTAGTCTGGCCAATGTTAGACTTCTGAGCTAAAAAAACTGTAAGATAATAAATTTGTGTTGTTTTAAGTTGTTAACTTTCTGGTAATTTGTTACAGTGATGATAGAAAACTAATACAGACTGAATTCATTTAAATTGAAACCCCCATTGTGTAATTGCACATAAAGAAAAAAGAAACAGAAGGTCTATGTGCTATTTATTTCTTACATGAGACTGAAAAGCATACCTATGAAAGCAGATGATATGGGAATTAAAGTTAAGTTCAAATCAAAGTGTTATTAAAATGTCCATGCTTTTAAGAGCTACTGTAGAATGCCAGGGACTGGATGGTATAGTAGACAAGGGAAAGAAAAAACAATATAATCAGTGGATCATTGAGTTGGGTTGGTGGGAGGTAGAGGATAGAATTATTGCAAAATTAGGACAAGGAGAAAGTAATGAATAATAATGAATGAAAGCAAGTAGTTTAAAAGGGAACTTGAGGGTGTTATGCTGAGCGAAATAAGTCAGGCAGAGAAGGACAAATACCATATGGTTGGACATATAGGTGGATTAGGAGGAACTTAATGGAGGACCAGGGGGGGGAAGAATGGGAAAAACAGTTGGGGAGAGGGAGGGAGGCAAACCATGAGAGACTCTTGAATGCTGAGAACAAACTGAGGGCTGATGTGGGTAGGGGAGAGGGGAAGGGGGTTGATGGGCATGGAGGAGGACACTTGTTGGGATGAGCACTGGGTGTCATATGGAAACTGACTTGACAATAAACTACTTAAAAAAAGAAAAAAAGGAGAAAAAGGAGATTTTGACAAGAATAAAGGAATAGAGGATAGAAAGGAACAATGAAGAAAGGAAGGAATGATGAATAAAAAGGTAGACTTAAAATGAAAAGGTAAAAGATCAAAAGGGGAATAAGCATAACTGATGAAGGAAAATCTTTTGTGAGAACTCTATGAAACAACCCTTAATTCTAAACATTCTCTAATGATTTCCACGCAGAGTGCAATATTTCTCTCCTAAACTTAATCCTTTATCAGGAATGCAAGAGGCCAACTGCTCTTGATTCTACATACCTTCTTTCTGGCTCAGCTTTGGGTCTGCACTTTCCATTTTCCTTTCTCCCTACTCTCCAAACTATCATTTTATACAAACATTTCTTTTGGAGGATTTAAGCTTTTCTTTTATTCAGCATCACTTCATCTTGTATCTCTTTTTTACTCAGATGTTTTTGGAATGGAGAGATTTGCTCTCCTGATGACAATAATCAAACTTGTATCAGGCATGCATCCAAGAGTACCAGGCAACTCGACTTTGACAGTAAAATCCAGAGATGAGGGCAAATTGGAGTCACATGAAATATCAATCCTCTGTATGAACAGGTAATTGCAGGTTGCTTCATTTCTTGGATTTCTACTTCTTGAAGCAATAAAATACCAATGCAGTACACTGTTTGGGGGGAAAAGATAGATAAGAGCAGCTCATTTCAGTCAAGAGAGAAAATGCTTAGTGTATTGATGATTGGAGTCAGTTATTTGGTAAAGTATTAGTATTGTGGAAAATATTTTCACTTGGAATCAAGTCCAAATTGAGTTGAAGTGATAGATTCTAAATAAAGAATCTAACCCTAATATTTGCCATCACTTTCTACATGTGTTAGTAATTTAGAAAAACATGCATAATTTTGAGTAGACCCTAAACAAACAGTTATTCGCATAATATGAGTACCAGCAATAGGTGATCCATTTCACACTCTCAGTCATGGTCAAGTATCCTTAGTATTAGACAACATTAATTTTATCAGATCTTTATTATTATGCTGACATTTTTTTAGACCTCTCTTAAATTGCATGTATATTTTGCCTGTGTGACATCAAAAACACCTGACTAAGTCTCTTGGGAAATTACTTTATTAAAGCCTTAAAAAATCTTATAATATAAAACAGACTTGCATTTTTTCTTTTTTATTGTTATAAAATATATATTTTTTATTATTTTAACCATTTTTAAATATATAGTTTAGTGGCATTAACTGTATTCACTTTGTGGCTCATTTCACTTAGCATAGTGTCTTCAATATTCATTCATGTTGTAGCATGTGTAAAAAATTTCTAAGGATGAATACTATTACATTGTGTGTGTGTATATATGTATACATATATACATATGTATATACGTGGGATTATTATATATAATATTTTGTATATTTTTGTGTATACACACACACATGAACACACACTATATTTTACTTTCTATCTATCTCTTGATGGACATTTGGATTGTTTACACCTTTTGGCTATTGTCAATAGTGCTCCTATGAACATGGATGTGCAATTATCTGTTAAAATCCTTTCAATTATTTCAGGTATAAAAGTAGAATCTCTGGATCATATGGTAATTCTGTGTTTTATTTTCTGAGGAGCCACCATACTTTTTTCGACAAAGGCTAAACCATTTTACACTCACATTGGTAATGTGCAAGGGTTCCAGTTTCTCTATAATCTCACTGACACATTATTTTTTTTCCTTTTATGATAACCAACCTACTGGTTGTAATGTGTTATCAAATTTTACTTTCAGAATTGAATTTTTAAGGGTAAAAAGATGTAATGTTTCCAAATTAAGATTCCTCTGTGATTTTAATAATGTGAAGGTTGCAAGACAACCTGATGAGGTACAAAAATAAGATATATCCTAAAATACAGTTGTAACTTTGCAGATGTTTCACCTGGTTGTCAAGGATTAGCTCTACAGTCTGCAGTTCTTTAAATACTACTTTAGCTAGTGTTGTGATTTTTTTTTTGTCAAATCCATTTGTAAGTTATATGCTGCTTAGAAGACAGAACAAGAGTTGATAAGGGAGAGCCTAAGTTTCATAGATTTAGGCCTGGGGCAACATAAATAAGCTTCAGTAATAGAGTCCAGGTGAACATCTAGTAGAATAGTAACTACTAGGTCAAATAATATCTCACCACTGGAAATATTCGGAGAGAATTCATAGAGAATATTTAAGAAGAAATTTCTGCATTGATTAGAGACTAGCCCCAACAAATGCCAAGGCCTTTTTAAGGCCTTTCTTGTACAAGAACCTACAAGTATTATCTTACTTTGAATAACATTATTTTCTAAAAGATGAACTCTAACTTTTTTTTTTTTAAGTCTATCTTTACATCTGTGGCATACATGTCAACTGCTTACTGATATCTGGCTTCCCTCTCGATCCAGTCACATTGAGTATTGTACTTTCCCCATCCCTTTGAAGTTAGGTATGAGTAGTTCTGGTGAATGAATTATGGGTGTAAATGATACAAATGACTTCTGTGCCAAAGGATTCCATTTCTCTCTTCCAGAAGAGCTCTCCTCTAGCTATACTCTCTCTGTGCCATGACATGCATGGAAGCATATGTTGAGGTAGAGACAGTCTGGATACCTAAGTGACCACGATGAATAATGCCAACTGTCCCCTCTCTGCTCCCACATTAGAGTTTATTATTCTTTGGTGAATGAAAAATAAACTTTGTGGTTTTGAGCCACTAAGTTTGGGAGATGGTTTTTTTAGTTACGGTAACTTATTCTGACAAACATAGTATATGCCTGAAATATGTTTTCTCTCTTTTTAAAAATTTTTATGCTTCTATATTCTGATTTGGTAGGAGTGCTGATATTTCTTAAGTTATATTCTAGCATCTAAATATGAATATCTAAACTCCAAATATATAAAAAATCTGTGTTCAGGTTATTGCAGGTCTAGGCAACCAAAAATATTCTTCCAGGTAATTCTAGGCATCATATCAATTTTTGGTTTAAACTCCAGTGATATTTTGGGGCACCTGGGTGGCTTAGTAGGCTAAGCGTCCGACTTTCGCTTAGGTCATGATCTCGCGCTTCGTGAGTTCGAGCCCTGCGTCGGGCTCTGTGCTGACTGCCAGCTCAGAGCCTGGAGCCTGTTTCAGAGTCTGTGACTCGCTCTCTCTCTGACCCTCCCCTGCTCACGCTGTCTCTCTCTCTCTCCTAGAAATAAATAAAAAACATTTAAAAATTAAAAAAAAATAAATAGTGATATTTTATAATCCCATCATACTGTTCTACTGTGGAAAGTGGGACTTAAGATAGCATCATAGAGGAGATGCCTTCACTTTGGTCTTGTATAACTGAGAAATTCATAAACTTCTGGTCTTCATTTACAAATTTGAAAAATGTGGATTATAATATTTGCTCTAAAATATTCTTTCACAGAGTGGTTGTAATGATCAAAAGAGATAATCCACAAGCAAAACTATTCTAGGACACAGAAGCTCACTATGAAGAATAAAAACATTAGTCTTAAAAATATAGAAACCAGTTCAGCATAGACAACTGTGCAAAAATGCAATTTAAAATTACCTTAGAAGCTTAGAACTTCTCTAGACACATGTAATGCATGAATAATGAATACAAGTTAACTGGTCTCATCATATTTCAATTCTACAAGGCTATAGCCTGTACAGGTCTACATTATTTCTGTAAAATAGAAACAATGCTATGTGCACAACTCTATGCCCCTAGGAGATGGTTCTTACCAATTTACAGACTGATAAAATCAATTCAGGGGGACACTAGTAAACCTCTACACTCTAGTAAAGCCTGTGGAAGAATCTATTAAGTTTAAAACAATCACTTTTTAAATCATGATCAAGGTACCCTAACCTATGTGAAATATAATACAGTATGTGTTTGTTACTGATATACTGCCCCGTAGAGTTCTGTGAAACCATTAACACTTACACTGAAAATAAGGAAGATTCCATTTTCAGAACATTCAAGTTGCTACCTTAATTTGACTCTATAAATAGTATTCCTTGGCTCAAGCAGAACATTCAATCATCCTGAGTTAGAAATGTCCCTGCACCTGACCTCACAGATTATGCCCAATGCTATAAATTATTGTTGAGTCGTAATGTTCACTTACTCTATTTTATTAGATAGGAAATGATTATCATTGCTCAGGCTATAATTGCCTTTATCGAATTTGACCACATGAAGACAATTGATGAGAGATGCTAGTATGGTATGACAAATTTTATTCAGAAAGTCCTATCCTATCTGTTAAAACAAATTTTTTATGGGAGGAATGGCTGAAAGTTGACATGCTTTAAGTCTGAGTTGCTTTCTAAGAACCACAAAGGCAGGTAATTACACACATGGGTTGAAATTGTCTAATGCTCATTTGCAGTTAGTTTCAAATATCCAGTTTTGCATGCAAAATATGATCGTCCATGCCCTATGAGCATTTGTTCAATTCTATAAACTTAGCATTTCATAATATAAGAGTACACATGAGTACATTTTTGTAAAGGAAAATTAAGTACGTTTTTTGTGTAATATGCCAATATTTCTAACCAAAATTTTGAATTTTATAGATTTTAGCCTAGACAAGTAGAAGGCATTATTAGTACAAATATTGAGGAAATATCTTGGGGAAAAATAATGACATATGATGACTTATTTGCAAATTTCCATGTTAAGTAATATACTTCATATTCTTTTTCTAAAGCTGCTGTAACAAATTACTTAAAAAAAAAAACAGAAATCTAAATCAGCCTGTCAGCAAGGTTGCACTCCCTTTGAAGGCTGTACAGGAAAATCCTTCCTTGACTCTTCCAATTTCTGGTGGCTCCAGACACTTCTTGGTTTGGAGCTACATAACTCTAATCTCTATGCCTACATCTTCAATGATTTGTTTCTTTATATCTTTGTTCCCCTAACCTCCCTCTGCTTTACTCTTATAAGGTTTTAGAAAAACACCTGTTACTGGATTTAGAGCCTACCCTATATTCAGTATGAACCCATCTCAGGATGCTTAACTTACTTCCATCTGCAAAGTCCCTTTTTCAAGTAAGGTCAAATTCATAGGTTTCATGTGTGTGTGTGTGTGTGTGTGTGTGTGTGTGTGTGTGTGTGTGTGTGTGTATCCCCCCTGACCCCAGAGATAGAGGCACTAGTCAACCCTATATTCTTCTAAATGTTTTAAGAATCATTCCATATTGGGACATTATTCACATAAAAGATATAATTTTTGTTTCTTTGTTTTAATTAGTATGTCCATAAAAATCTCCAATCTGAGGTCACTATTACTTGCTCTCTATTACAGGATGGGTAGAAGAATCAAATCAGAGATGAGATTTACCAGTAATGTAAAATGGAATAGTAAATGTGAGAAAACCATGCATGCAAGAATGCAAGTTGGAATTATTATCTTCATTTTGCTTTGTTGAGAATGTTCCACTAGCTTAATAAGAAAATAAGAAGAAAAAATAATACTCTATCAACAATAGCATTCAAATTACTGACATAGACAAATAACTTAGATGAAGTGATATACTTCATTTGAAATATTCACTATATGGAAGTATCTTTGACTCTTAAATACCTAAACGTATTATTAATAGATTTAGTGTCATAAGCATTCATTCACATTGCCTGATTTAATTCCTCTAGATTATAAAATAAATGGTTTAACTCTTTTCAAAAATGTTATTTAAATTGTCCTCAAATTTCAATTTAATTTGTAAATATATTGAATAAATTAATATGAAATAATTTTAACAGAATTTTAAAGAAAATATAATAACTTACTCATATACTGAAAAAATCTTTTAAATAATTTTCAAAATATGCTTTTATCAAATACATAGTTTCTTTTAGATTTGATTGTTTTGAGAAATTCTCTAACTGCAGTTATTTAGAAAATCTATACGTTGATCGGTATACTGTGACAGCTTACTTGGAACTGCTTAATTCAAAATACTCCATTCCTCTTAATACAGGTAAATAAAGTTTAAGATTAAAGAGGTAGGCATTTCCATTTATCAAAGGGAGTGAATTTGTAATCTACACACTTATGTTTGGTATTAATATTGTCTTCTTGGTGATGTGGCTTAAATATAAAGTGAAGTCCATCTTTAGAAGTTCTTATTTAATTTATTGACCTCTAATCCTTCTCATATATTTTGACACATTCCTGCCCTCAGTATTTTACTGCCCAGAATCTAGAGATACACATGCTCATATAGACTAATAGCCACAAATATTCTCTCATATTGGTTGCTTTCATTTACACTAACCCTTTGGGTATAACTTCACCTTCTGAATTTTTGGTAATCCTTTTTGCCTGCTTCTGTAATAGCCCTGTCTTCAGTGTAGGATGCAGGCAAGTGTAGCAGTCTCTCACTTTGTCTCTTCCTTAAAGCTCCTGCCCCTTATTCTACATCTAACACTTTAAACTGCGAAAGTCTGGCAGAGACTTTGATGATTCTTCAAAGTGTTCATCAATTTATATCATAGAAAATTTATTTTAATTGTGAAAAGGGAAAGAAAATAGAAAAAATACAGTAGTAAAATTTGTGTATTTATGTGTGAGTGCATAATTCCTCTCATATGTGCACTCAGCCAAATCCAGCTCTATGTGCTGGGATAGAAATTAGTTTAACTGCATTGCCTGCTACCCATACTTTTTTTCTATGAAGTTCCTTTTTGGTGGGAAAATATTTGCTGAAAAATCAATACAATTAATATAATTAATTAGGAATCATCTAATTCGGCCTCTTTTGAAGGCTAACTATAGGCTTTGAAGATAAAATGCATAGGTAACCACAGCATTTTATATCATGACTTCTGGATCAGAGAAATAATAAGTAAAATAAGTGAGTGATCTGATGAACATCTCCTTCCTTCTTATCATCCCTATATAGTGAAAGCAGTAGGAATAAAAACAAACAAACAAACAAAGACAGCGTAATCTAATAGCTCTGTTGATAAGTGAACATTCTCCATTCTGATCCTTGTTTCCAGATACTCATAAATTAAGTTTACCTGAAAAAAGTCCCCCAATATGCTGTCCTCTTTAGGATCCCAGAAATCAAGTTTTGGGGTTTATTTATTCAGTTACTTATTTGCTTATTAAGAGAGACAAGGGAATGGAAGCAGATATTCTTACAATATAAAGCTCTTACATGCCAATTTTTTTCCAGTCCTTCTTGGCAGCTTATATGCTATTTCCATGTCTCTTCTTTATTATGCTTCAGGAAATATGAGCTCTATCAAGGCTGAACTCTATGGTTGTCTCCTCATCTGACTTATTAGTCAAATCACAAGGGATGTAGCTATAATTTGCACACAAATTTTATGATTGTAACATGGTAAGCCAGGTTAGGGTTTCCATTAATGATCTCCTTAATTTAGATCTATATCTCTTTGATACTTTCTCAAGTGATGACAAAATCAAATAGAGTGCACACAGAAGCAGGTATCAGTGAAGCTAATAGATATCTTTAGCTCTTGCCTGAAGGAATATTCTATCATATTGGAAAGGTCTGATTACTGATTTTAATGTGTATTTTGTTGAAATATGCCTAATATTTAATTATGGAATAATAATAATGGAACAAAACAAATTCAGTATATTGCTTTTTTCCTACTTATTAGAAGTAAGCCTATTAAATCCTGTGTCATAAGTGAGACTATATATTCTCCATCATAATGAGATCCTCTTGTCCTAATAATATGTAGTATTAAATAGTACTTAAAACTTTACTTTGTGCTGTTACATTCTTGTAACTCATCTTTCTCTTTTTCTTTCTTTTTTTTTTGATTTAAAAATATATAGCATCTTCATTTCTAATAATTATTTGTCCCTGTTTATATTGTGCTATCTTCTATTCCTCTCTCTCTTTCATTAACAAATAATATCAGAACGTTGTTATATGTCAGGTACTCTAACATGCCTTGAGAAAACAATAGCCTTTGCTATCAACAAGTCAACACTGAGAAGCCTAGTGAAGGAGTATATAAACACTAGTCATCTTTGTCATTCTAATTGAGCTAAAACACAAATGCAAACACATAGAGGGTCATTCTACTTTGGGGATGAAAATTAGTTTAAATTCCTGAAAGTAACATAAAACTACAAACATAAGCACTAAGTTAGGTACAGAGCCTTGAAAGGATCCTAAGTGTATTACAGTCCTGAAGCTTAATTTTTTTCAGCTTTTAGGTAAAACCATCTGTCTGTGCTTGTAGGATTGGTGTGTGTGTGTGTGTGTGTGTGCACGCACGTGTTTCTAAATCTAGGCCTTCTTAGGAATAGCAATGAAAATAGTATTTGGAATTCTTTTAGATGTCATTTATTTTGTTGAATGAACTCAGGAAATATAAGCTGTATTGTACATTAAATATGGCACCTAAGCAAATAGTTCTAGGGTAAGTACACTTGGCCTTAATTTTGCTAAATGCAAAGTTTCTGATTCTTTCAGCCCCTTTTAGCTAATTATTTAAGAAAAAATTTGCTCAATATTATAACTGTTCCTGTCCCCAACTTAAGTACTTGACATCCCCTTGTATAAGTCTCTAGTTTCTAGAGCTGCCACAATAAACACTAGGTAACCACTGGTTTCTTCTGAGGTCTTTCTCCTTGGCTTATAGATGTGCATCTTCTCACTATGTTTTTACATAGTGTCCTTTCTGTGCATCTGTGTCTTAAATTTCCTCTTCTTATAAGGACATGAGTCATATGGGATTAGGACCACAATAATGATCTCATTATACCTTAACTACCACTTTAAAGACTCTGTCACCAAATACAGACACATTCTGAGACACTGGAGGTTAGGACTTCAATATGAGTATTGGAGGAATAAAATTCAGCCATCACTATGATGGAGAAAGGTCATTACTAAAGTACCTTTGTTATACAGACACAAGACCAGAATCCTGACCATTCATTATCCCCAATTTTACCCATAGTTAATCTTTGTTCTTTGATATCTTGAAATCTCTTAAGCAGCAATATGATTTGTAGAAAAAAAAAATCAGTGAACTAATCTAACTGTTATCATCCTGGCTAAGAAGAGCCTTATAATGTCGGGAACCTCCGGGATTGTAAGTAGGTAAGGATTGTGTGTGTGGTGTGTCTGTCTATCTGTCTAGATATCGATAGCAGCCATACAAATTCCACTACATAGGAAATAATTTACTAGTATATAAGTGTAAAAGTCCAGCTCTTCTCTCATTAAAATAGAGACATTACCAATTTGGTATTGTACTCGTGTGTTATCGACTCTAAGTCTAAAGTTCCCTCTTGACCAGCAAGACAGCGGACACAGGATTAAAAGCGGGTGATGGCTAATGTCCCAGAAAAGACAAGAGCCCTGAATAAGGGTTCATGCCCCATATTTTTTAAGATCAGAAGGCTTACAAATTTGTTGGGTGTGCACAAAGAGACAATGAATTGTTGAACATTAACTCATAGGCATAAGGGAAAGGGGGTTTTGAAGATATATGGTGTTTGGGATTTGGGTCAATATAAAACAAAATCCTGGAAAGTGGCAGATGGGCAGATGGTGGTTAATGGCAGAAGGGAGACACCATGTCTGTTTATCTTACTTAGCTAGCCTAGGGGATCAGACAGATAGGACAAGTAACCTCACGGTTTACCAGGCACCTTTTCTTTTGTTAGTTATCTCTGCTTTGGACAGCTTCACCTGCAGTGCACCAAGGGGTCCCTAGGCCTATTTACCTGCTTATCTAATTTGGTCCTTCCTGTGAAAGCAGCTTTCTACTTTAGTACTAATTTGGGGGACACTTCTGCCCTGAATACCTAGTTTTGTTTATTTCATAGACCTATGTTCTATATTAGGGCCTTTGCTCCACCCTGTCTATACTGGGGCTTCTGCCCCACCTTCTCTATACTTATTTATCTTATCCTGTTCACCCAAAATTGGATCTGACAATCCTGTGGCTTTAAAATTCTTTATGCCTTGTTAACCCATTGGTGCAAGCCCAGGGGATTCCTAAGCTTATACCCCACACCCAGGTCAGTAAATAAATAAAAATTGTGTCTAACAAATGTGGAAGAATATTATATATGATAAATATTTACAAATTCTGGCTTATTTGTGACCGGTTCTGCAATTATTTCAGTTTAACAATTGTACTTCCATTACCCTTATAACAAGGTAGAAGATGAATACCACCTAAGAACAATATTAAAACTTAATAATAACTTACACAACATGCTGGCAGGTAAACTCACAATACTCATTCATCTGTCTTATCATTAGTGACATAGAGATATATTATTGACATACTTCAGAGGAATGCTATGACAATATACTTATATTCATGCCTCAGTTATTTATATATATGCAAAATAACTTTATGAACCTACATTTCAAAATATATTTCATACATACACCTGCACATATAGGTACATTTCCAATTATCATTCTATAACATGGATACTTGGATTTTGATGGGATGTTTTGATTTTTCTTGTGAAGAATAGTGGATACTCTAGATTGGGTAACTCAGTCATCATTCCATTCTTTTGCAAAGAGTAAATGAGGTTCTAGCTATTAAATATATATGTATGGAATTTAAAAGGTGGAGGTAAATGGGGAAAAAAGCCATCTACCTATTCCCTTGGAGCATTTTAATTTTTCTCTGAAACTGCATTCTAGTGTCTATTTTCCAGATTTCTGGGCAGGAAAAGATACACGTTAGTAGCAATGGCTTTTTATTCTGGAGTACGGGAATGGAGTTTATTTAGTCTTGAATTTCAGTTCTGGTGGTCAGAGTAGCTTTCCTGGTGAATTAGTTCTGGAAGACATTCCTGTAGTTTGAGACTAAGGCCCACTCTTTTTCTAATCTTTCCAATACTTTTGTACATACTTAATTCTCTGAATTTCATCTAGATTAAAATACACAATTTGTTTCTTTTGCTTATACTGTATTTTGACTGATAAAAATATACTATAATAAATGCCAATCTTTAAGGATTGGAATCTAGTTTGGGTGAGTATGAAAGCAGGGAGTATTCCCTCACCCCTGGGAATGGAATAGTATTAATATATTGCATATAGGAGCAAAAATAGTTACTTAAATTATCCTCTAGAGTTATCCTGCATAAAGCACCTATTGAAGGCAAGTTTTTGGTACTTAAAAGACCATTAAGGTGGGGATAATAAAGACAAGAATGAAGGGAAAGCCTGAAAGCCTGACAGAAGACAGGGTTTAGGGTTTAAATTCACAGATCCCGATATAGTCAGAATATCAGAGGGTTTTTGTGACTACACACACACAGACAGAAATGCTCATAGTTCTTTTTTTTCTTAACTCCAATTTAGTTAATATACAGTTTTATATTGGTTTCAGGTTTACAAAATAGTGATTTAGTACTTCCATATAGGACTTAGTACTCATCATAAATGTATTCCTAATCCCCTTCACCTATTTCACCCAGCTCCCCACACCTCTCCCCTCTGGTAACCATCTGTTTTCTCTGTGGTCAAGAGTAGGTTTTATGATTTGTCTCTTTTGTTGTTGTTGTTCATTTGTTTTGTTTGTTAAATTATACATATGGGTTAAATCATATGGTATCTGACTGGGTTACTACCTTATTTCACTTGGCATTATACTCTAGATCAATCCATGTTTCAAATGTGAAGATTTTATTTTTTTATGATAAACTAATATATACCACACCTTCTTTATCCATTCATCATTTTTGTCCTTTTATCTATCAATGGACACTTGCTTCAATAGTTTAGCTATGTAAGTATTGCTGCAATAAACATAAGGGTGCATATATATTTTTGAATTAGTGTTTTTGTATTTTTTAGGCAAATGCCCAGTAGTGGAATTACTAGATCATAGAGTAGTTGTGTTATTAATTTTTTGAGGAACCTCCATACTGTCTTCCTCAGTGGCTTGTCCTAGTTTGCATTCCCACTAACAGAGCATGAGAATTCCTTTTTGTCCACATCCTCACACATACTTGTTTCATTAAATGTGTAGATTGCTTTGGGTACAATAGACATTTCAATAATATAAATTCTTCCAATCCTTGAATATGGAATATTTTTCCATTTCTTTGTGTCATCTTCAAATTTTTTCATGAGTTTTTAGTAGTTTTCAGAGTACCAGTCTTTCACCTCTCTAGTTAGGTTTATTTCTAGGTACCTTTTATTTTAGGTGCAATTATAAATGGAATTGATTCCTTGATTTTTATATCTGTTGCTTCATTATTGTTTAGAGAAATGCAATGGATTCCTGTGTGTAGATTTTGTATCCTGCAACTTTAATGAATTATTTATCAGTTCTATCGATTTTTTTAGTGGAGTCTTTAGGGTTTTCTCTATATAGTATCATTTCATCTGCAAATATTGGAAGTTTTACTTTTTTTCCTATTTGGATGCTTTTTATTCCTTTTTCTTGTCTGATTGCTGTGGTGAGGGCTTACAGTACTGTTTAATAAAACTGGTGAGAGTAGACATCCTTGTCTTGTTCTGACATTAAGGGATAAGCTCTCAGGTTTTCCCTACTGAGTATGATGTTGTATGTGAGTTTTTCATATAATTTCCTTGTTATGTTGAGGTATATTATCTCTCAGCCTACTTTTTAAAGGATTTTTATTATAAATGGATGTTGTATTTTGTCAAATACTTTTTTTTTTCCATCATGGAATGATCATATATTTTTTATCCTTTCTCTTATTGATGTGATATATCATCTTGATTGAGTTGTGAATATTGAACCACCTTTATATGCCAGGAATAAATCCCAATTGATTGTGGGGAGTGATTTTTTAATGTGTTGTTGGATTTAGTTTGCCAATATTTTGTTGAGGCTTTTTGCAACCCTGTTCATCAGATATATTGGGCTGTAGTTCTCTTTTATTCTGGTACTTTTACCTGGTTTTTGTATCAGGATAATGCAAATGACATATTGGATGAATGGTTACTATACAAAACCTATAAAAAAAAAAAACTCATAGATGAATTTGGAAGTTTTCCTTCCTCTTCTATATTTTTGGAAAAATGTTGAGAAGAATATATATTAAGTCTTCTTTAAACGTTTGGTAGAGTACTCCTGTGAAGCCATCAGGATAGATACCCATAATTCTAATAAGGACAAGATCAATAACATCAACGAAATCAGAAACAGAGCCTACTAACTAGTTATAGATAAGATGATACCCAGGAATAAAACTAACCAAAGTGGCGAAAGATTTGTACAATGGAAACTATTAAACACTTATTAAAGAAATTAAAGACAAAAAGAAATGAAGAAAAAAACATCCCATACTCATGGATTAGAGGAAAAGATATTGTTAAAATGTCTATACTACTTAAAGTAATCTACATATTCAAGCAATTCCTATCAAGATAACACCAGTATTCTTCACATAGCTAGAGCAAGCAATCCTAATATTTGTATGGAACCACAAAAGACCCCAAATAGCTAAAACAACCTTGAAAAAGAAAAGGAAATCTGGAAGCATCATAATTCCAAACTTCAAATTATCTTACAAAGCTGTAATTATCAAGGCAGTATGGCACCGGCACAAAAAAATACATAGATAAATGGAAAAGAATAAAAAACCCAGAAATGGACTCATAATTATATGATCAACTAATCTTCAACAAAGCAGAAAAGAATATCCAATGGAAAAAAAAGACAGTCTTTTCAATAAATGGTGTTGGGAAAATTGGACAGGAACATTTAAAGAATGAAACTGGACTACTTTCTTACACCATATACAAAAATAAATTCAAAATGAATATAAGACCTAAATGTAAGGCAGGAAGCCATCACAATCCTACAGGAGAAAGTGGGCAACAACCTCTTTGACCTTGGCCACAGCAACTTCTTACTAGACATGTGTCCAGAGACAAGGGAAACAAAAGCAAAAATGAACTATTGGGACTTCATCAAGATAAAAAGCTTCTGCACAATAAAGGAAATAACAAAACTACAAAGCGACTGATAGAATGGGAAAATATATTTGTAAATGATATATTGGATAAATGATTAGTATCCAAAACCTAGGAAAAATTTATCAAACTCAATGTCCAAATAACAATCCCGTGAAGAAATGGGCAGAAGACATGAATAGACATTTTTCCAAAGAAGACATTCACCTGGCTAACAAACACATGAAAAGATGCTATGAGAATGGCTAAATTAACAACTGAGGAAATAGATAATGGCAAGGATGTGGATAAAGGGGAACACTCTTACACTGTTGGTGGGAATGCAGACTGGTGTAGCTACTCTGGAAACAGCTTGGAGGTTCCTCAAAAACTTACAAATAAAACAACCCTATGATCCAGCATTTGCAACACTAGGTATTTACCCAAAATTTACGAAACAAAAAACAAGAACAAAAAAACTTACTCAAAGACACACATGCACCCTGATGTTTATAGCAGCATTTTCAACAATAGCCAAATTATGGAAAGAACCCAAGTGTTCATCAACTGATGAATGGATAAAGAAGATACACATATATGTATATCTAGATATAGGTGTGTGTGTGTGTGTGTGTGTGTATACATACATACATAGACATATATACAAACACATATTTTTCATACAGTGGAACATTACTCAGCCATAAAAGAAAAAGAAAATCTTGCCATTTGAAATGACATTGATGGAGTTAGTCTTATGCTAAGTGAATAAGTCAGTCACAGAGAGACAAATATCTAATGATTTCACTCATATGTGGAATTTAATAAAACAAATGAACATAGGGGAAGAAAAGAGGCAAACCATACAACAGACTCTTAACTATAGAGTACAAACTAAGTGATGTTGGAGGGGAAGTGTGTGGGGGGGGGGATTGGTTGAGGGGATGATGTGTATTAAGGAGGGCACTTGTGATGAGTACTGGATATTGTATGTAAATGTTGAATCACTATGTTGTACACCTAAAACTAATATTACATTGTATGTTAACTAACTAGAATTTAAATAAAACCTTGAAAATATACATACACAAAATGAAGAAACAGAGCCTAATCATATAATTTGCTTTATTATAAGTGAAATTCTCACCCATATGTGAAAGTTAAAATAATTCATTTGGAAATAATCTAACAATTGGAATGAGGATATTTGTATGATATCAAATTATTCTGAACATCCTGAACTCCTCAGAAAACATTGGGTAATACTAGCTAAAATCCCTAATTCCCTTCCTGATAAATTTACTCCTACATATATGAGACCTCATCTAATGCAGCATTTTATGGTTATTTTTGTTGATTAAATTTTTAATGTTTTGTTTTAGCAAATCGATCACAATATTCCTGATGGTTAATCTCTGCCACTTCTTATTTCCTTCAGACAAATAACTAGTCTCAGATTTAAGCTTGCTCTAAAGGTGCAGGTGGACTATTTTACCCAGGAGGTAAAAACCTACACAGCAAAGTAATTGTAAAATGATGCTAATTAATTTAGGAACTAACCTGATAGCTATGTACACCAGTATATTTTAACGATGCTAGAATAACTAGAAAAATACAACTTTAAACTAAGCCTATTACATTAGTGTGGGTATACTTACTCATATTCTGGGAAAGATTTAACAGATTGCTCAGCTGTTTGGCAAGAAATCTAGACCCAGTAGTGTACTACACTAAATGAAGTGGAGGTTCCAGAATTTCATTGCTGTAATGAAAAGAAAAGAGTCCAAAGGCAGGCTGAAAGCATTGCTGAAATGATTTGTCATGTACTCACCTGTTTGACAAATATAGCTCCAAGAAGATCCAAGGTATACTTCAGGTGGCCATGTTGGTATAGCTATCCTCTGCAAATGGAAATAAAAGTATTAATATAACTATTGAAATAGGATCTTTGGTTATCATGGTGGTCATGTAATTCCAGAATAATAGAAGGCAACTACTATGGTGTCTGATGATCATAATGGTTACCAGGACACAGTGGTAGACATAATACTTTTAAATGTAGTCATCTTTGGCTTTAGCTAATTGATCATATTTTCTCTAGGATGGAAATCAGTGATAAGCCTATAAAAGGATACTTGATTGTGAAACTAAAATCATAAAATTCACTTCTGAATAGAGTTCTAAAGAGATTCACTAGGGTTGTAACCAAAGACTTTGATCTAATTTTCAGATATGAGTTATTCCACAGAGATTGGCCCCTCGAGTGAAGGGGAAACTGTACATCTTGAGAAAGGACTTTTAAAACCGTTATAAATATATTCTCCAATGTTTCCAGTCAGCACTCCCTAAACTGACCAAGTCCATCTACAAATATGCCTCTATACTGAAGAAAGAAATAGACAACTGAACACTGGTTCTGAACTGATGCCAATTCTCAGTAATCATAATTTTTATATTATATGTATCAAAATGCCTTAAACAGCTATAGGGGCCAAAGTTATATCTATACCAATACACTTACACATGTGTGCATATATTTGTATATGTATGTGCGGGTATAAATACATATATTTTTTCTCTCTCCTTTTGTTACAAAAGTTAACATTCTTTCTTTTAAGCAGCTAGAATGAGGGACTCATCACAGTGGCCACATTACAAGGTCACAGTTAAGACAAGGCTTTAGAGTATAAACACCAGGAAACTAGGTGCTCTTTTCGAATTTTAGCCCAGTACTCAAGTTCTTCTACCTCCACTGAGTTAATATCTTTTCAATATTTCAATAACTTTCAATATCATATTGAAAGTTGCACCAAATTTGGTTATCATTGCAACTTTGGTTAGATAGCTCACCTCATTTTTCAAACTTTCTAAAGATGAGTTTAGGCCTCTTCTTCTGGGAGAGACATCTAACGAAACACTGTAAAACTGATTGACCTTGAAAAATGAAAATACAAATCAGTTGGGCTTCAAAAACATAAGATTATAAGGATGCTAGACTTGGAATCTGCTAGACTTCAAGACAATTGAGACTGAGAAATCAGAGACTGTACAGCCTCAAGACTGAGGTTGTAAGAGTGCAGATTAAAAAGTAGTAGCTAGATTGTAATGCCATATGAGCCTGAAAGATTGTTGGATGTTGATGATGCAAGACAATGAGATGCAGCTGTCAAGAGATGGGGGAGATTATGAAAGCAATGTGATTTGTTCCTGCTCTCCCCTGTCCCCCAGCTTCTGATTTCTTAGCAAAATCCTCATGTAGGAGAATCTTACAGAAAGTATGGTCTTTGCTTTGGGTGTTACTCTAAATCCAACAAACCAACTAATTGATTTGTCAAGATTTTCTGGTATTTCCTAATCTAAGCAAAGATTATTCTTCTATGCTAGGCTTGCTCTTCTGTCTGCTCAGCACCCAATCTTATCATCTGGCCCCAAGTAGAAAAGCCTCTTCCTCATCTATGAATGACTCATTCCTATCCATGTCAGTTCTTTTAGATTTTTTACGTCCATAGGTCTCCCATGGTTTAAAGGAGAAGTATGACTTTTTAAAAAAGTATATACATACATATATACATATATATGTATGTTTGTATATATATCTGGTTTCTTGTTTTGGTGGTATGAGCACTTGAATGCCCATTTGTTTTATAACAGAACCTGTATATGTTTTAATAATTAAGAGATTATATTGGTCTGGGTTCTCCATAGTACAGAGTTTTTGCTTTGTCTTTGTTTTCTAATTATTATTTTTTATCTTTCCTGAAAAAGAAATAAAAAAGCAGTACTAAGAAATAACTATTACAATATATGACAAGAATGCATTATATGATTTTTTAAAGATCATTTTGGCATGTACCTAAATGTACCTAAAACCAAAGAGTTTCTTTGTAAGTGATGGCTGTCTGTAAACAACAAGAATACCCAGTAATACACTCACATGTCCATGACATACTTGTCATGATTTTATAATAAGGCGTACCTTGGGAATAATAATGAATTTTAAATAAATGCATTATGTCAATACATGAAGTGCTGCCCTCCTACAGGGACTGTGAAGGGCAACGCTCATAAAACTTTTCTCTTTTGAAGTAGACAGTATCCAAGGGATACAGGAGTGCTGATGCATAGGGGCACATGTTCATAGCAGCACTCTCAANTAAAAATGAAATTTTAAAGATCTAAATAAATAAATAAATAAATAAATAACACTTCATTTGCCAGGAAAAAATATAAAGTCGATAGCAGCTATTACAGCATGAATAGGAGAATCTGATGTCCTGGTTTCAAATTCTGAAACCACAAGCAACTGTTTTGCAATCTTGACTAACTTGACTAACCACTCTATTCTCTAATATCTAGTCTCTTCATCTGTAAATTGGACACAGCCTTACCTTAGAACATATTGTGGGTTGAAACAATATAAGGCTGTCAAAGTATTTAGAACTATGCCAGAAAGAAAATGCTCAGTAGATACTAAATACAATTATCTTTAGAAGAACAACAAAAAAACAAAGACCAACTATTTTATGAATGGTGATATACCTTAATGGCTATGCCTGTATTCAGTAGTTTTGCCTTCCAACTCATTTTCTGTATTGTCTCCAGAGAGATAATTCTAAATACAAATATGAATCCTGTCATTCCTGTTTATTGCTCTTCTTTTGACCCCTTTGCCTTTATAAATAGATAAAATAGATGATTTCCTGAAAGTTTTCTGTAAATAGTTTTGAACTAAATTCTAAATACCTACTAGCCTTTTCTTTTTTTATATTTGTTTTAATTTTTATATTAGAGAGAGAGAGAGAACAAAAAGGGGAGGAACAGAGAGAGAGGGAGACAAAGGATCCAAGCAGACTCTGTGCTTTCAGCACAGAGCCAGATGTGGGGTTCGACTCATGGACTGTGAGATCATTACCTGAACCAAAGTCAGACACTTAACTGACTAGGCCACCCAGGTGCCCTCTACTAGTCTCTACTAATCCTCACAACTTATAAAGAAAAAATACTTTGGTAGTAAAATATAATTTAAATTCTTTTCTCTTTTACAGCCAAATTCCATGATATATTTTCTGCAAAAAAAATATGTTCTTTTTTTGGGAGCTTTTTTTTTTTTTAATGTTTTATTTATTTCTAGGAGAGAGAGACAGCGTGAGCAGGGGAGGGTCAGAGAGAGAGGGAGTCATAGACTGAAACAGGCTCCAGGCTCCGAGCTGGCAGTCAGCACAGAGCCCGACGCGGGGCTCGAACCCACGAACCGCGAGATCATGACCCAAGCGAAAGTCGGAAAGTCGGACGCTTAACCGACTAAGCCACCCAGGCGCCCCCAAAAAAATATGTTCTTAACCTTGGAAATAGTCTTCACTTTGCAATTTGTTGAACTAGATATGAATGCAATTTCATGTCAACTACTTGTATGACCTCAGATTCACTCTCTTGTCTCTGGCTTAGACTTCAACTATACATGAAGGGATTTTTAATTATGATCACTAAGTTCCATTCATATTTTTAAATACTTTTAAATTAATAATACTTTCTTAGTATGGCTGATTTATTTTTTTAAAATTTTTAATGTATTTTAAAATTTATTTCTGAGAGAGAGAGAGAGAGCGAGAGAGAGAGAGAGAGTGAGCGAGCATGAGCAGGGAAGGGTCAGAGAGAGAGGCAGACAAAGAATCTGAAGCAGGCTCCAGGCTCTGAGTTAGCTGTCAACACAGACCGACATGGGGTCATGACCGTGAGATCATGACCTGAGCCGAAGTCGGACACTTAACCGACAGCCACCCAGGTGCCCCTCAGTATGGCTGATTTAAACAAATCATTTTAATTCTGTTAAATCATGGAGCTTTGAGAATATTATTTAAATATCAGTTGCCAAAAATTACTAATTATTTTAGTAGTTACTCAAAAAATGTAACTTCCATCATTGAAATAAGTATGGATATTTTGAAGCTTGAGGTTTCCTTAAAACCTAAACTGGCCATTCTTGAATAATGTTCTTTAAATTGCAGGAATATAAAGTTGCTGTAATGGTAACATTATTTTGCAATGTATATTTCAGTGTATGACAGTCACAAATAATAGTACTTTAAACATTTATCTTCAAAGGAAAGAAAATGTGGGGCCTAAATGATGTCCATGTAATACAGCTTGCCTGCAGCAAGGATTATGATCTTTGATCTTTCCCCTACCTTATTAGAACTCAGGGAGCCCACAGTCAAGCCCAATAGATATATTAAAGCTGAAGACACAACATTATTAAAGTAATGTGCTCACTCTTGCCACTGATAGGGCTGTATGACTGAATACTGCCCGAAGCACCCAAAGTGAGTTTTTTGAGTCACAGCTGAGGTATTATTTAGGTCCTGTTCAAATGTGACGTATCCTTTTGTGGAAGAGATTGCCAAATCTTTCTTTTCATTTTTAAAAAGTAACCAAGATATTAAAACTTGAGCCAGCTATGCATTCAGTGCTTCTTTCTCACTTCTTTCTCTGGCCAAAACTTAAGAAAAATTGTTAACAAGGGGTACACTCAATATATATTTCTATTGTAGAAAAATCTATCAGTATATAATACTCTAAACGTGTGTGTGTGTGTGTGTGTGTGTGTGTGTGTGTGTGTAAGGCAAGAAAACCCCTATCATGAAAAGAATTATCATCAAGGGAGCATAAAGAATATACCTGATAATGGCAAATATTTCTTGTGGATAGATGGACTTGAATTGTAATCATTCAATGACTTATTTTTTTACTTGTGACCTATGAAATATACATTGATTTTTATTTATTTTATTGAAACTGTCTTTTTTGTAAGTTTATTTTCAGAGTGTGCCTGAGTATGGTAATCTGTCATTAATATCAAAAAATTGCAGAATTGTGGTTGAGTTCTCACATCTTATCCTTATGACTATCGATGGTGATGCTCTTAGGTATAAAACAAACAAATACCAACAACAACTCTAACTTCCAAGGTTGGCCAAACCTTGGGACAGTTAAGGATCTTAAAGGGAGACACATAGGATTGAAGTCTATGACTTGGTTCTATCATTTTTTGAAAAATATGTAGGTATAGAAGCAGTTGCACTTCTTAAAAATGTGGGGTATTCAACTGATACTTAAGTTGGTTGAAAAGGTAAAACAGAAAGGATACAATGAAACTCCCGGTATAGTTTTCATAGTTTCATTTTCAAACACTGAGATAACTCCTGCTGCTGCCACTATGGGTTATGTTCAGGAATGACTTCTGCTTATATCAAAAAACCAAGATGGGTTTGGGGAATGTTGTAAACTGAATTTGTATCTCTCCAGGATTCATAGGTGAAGCTCTAACTCCCAAGTGACTGCATTTGGAGATAATTACCTTTAATTAAAGTGAAGTGAAATTATAATGGTGAGGTCCTAATCCAGTAAGACTGTCCTTATAACAAGTTGAAGAGACATTAGGAGCACTCATGCATTGATAAGTGACCAGAGGAGGACTGTCAAGAAGACAAGAAGCCAAGGAGAAAGATCTGTAATCCAAAGAGAAAGGTCCCACTAGTAACCACTTCTGCTGGCACTGCTTGCTTGGAACACCAGGCTCCAGAACTCTGAGAAATTAAATTTCTGTTGTTTAAGCAACTCAGTCTATGGTGTTTGGTCATGGTAGCCCTAGCTACCTAATACATAGAATATAGGAGTTCTTGGCTGAGAAATGCATAAAAGCCAACAAAGGATTGGGGTGCTTACATCTGCCATATGAGATGTCACAGAGACACATGAGGCAATATTTTCTTGTATTGTTATCTCAATAGCCATTCTCAGTAAGGTGAGGAAATCTTATGAACAAATAATATTTTTTGAATATGCTGACCTCCCACATTGTTTGGTGAATTTTGTGCTGACTCAGCAACATTAAGATTCTGAACTGAGTACTCGACATAGCCCTCCTGATTTAACCTTGCCCTCATAGAGTGCAATGGGATGCCTGAAAGGTGTATGAGCAGAATGGGCTGATCTCAACTAACAAAAAGTAAGACACCTTTTACTTTAGCATAGTTGTCTGCTCCTACGCAGAATTTTATGTAGCATGAGCTCTTTGATATGTTAACTAGCTGACTAAAAAGGAGCTGTTCTTTTGTATCAAATCTAGATCCTCTATTGCTAAAAGCTCACTTCAGTGGCTATCTTGAAAAAGAATGAAAAAAGACTGTTGGCAACTGTTGTATGATGGAGAGATACTTACTCCCACAGTAATGGGAGGTTTCCTTTAGTTTTTTTTTTTTTAAGTTTATTTATTCATTTTCAGAGAGAAAGAGAGAGAGAGGAGAGAGAGAATCTCAGGCAGTCTCCATGCTGATACAGGGCTCAAACTCATGAACCATGAGATTACAACGTGAACCAAAATTGAGTCAGACACTTAACCAACTAAGCCACCAAGATGCCCCAAGGGTAATAGCCTTTTGATTTTCTGATTCTTGACAACATATAGAAAAAAAAATTGGTAAATTCAACCTTTGGAGTTGGTGTGAAAATAGAAGATTTATTAGCAAACACAAGTTTATTGTCACCTGAATTCTTTCCTCTATATTTTAAAGATTTCTCTTTATGATTGTCCCAAAAGAGACCTTTGACTTTTTTTGCCTCTTGACATGAACATATGCCAGGCACTATATTTGTTGACTGTAATCGTATTTGTCTATCTTGAGACTTTTTCCCTTTATAAAATTTTATGTGTATAATTTACCAGATACAAGACATCCCAATACCATAGTTACCACTAGAAACCCAAAGTTCTGACAATATAGGGTACATACTTTACAAATATTCATAGCAATAGATCCTTACAGAAAAAAAAAAAACCAAATAGTTTAATAGATTGTCAGGGATGAATTTTTAAAGGATGCTTTATCTCTTAAATATCTCATTGACTATAATAACATGCATTCTAATTATCCATTATGTGTGTGTCCTTAAAAATTACAAGGAATTTGCCAATATATCATAGTGTTGCAAGGATAAAATCATGTTGATGTCAGACTAAGGTAACAAATCACTTGCTTAGAAAGGATAACATAGGAACCAACAGTGGGATAGGGAGAACCTTTATGATCATCTTCTTAAGAACATCTTTTTAAGAAGCAGACCTGAAAGTCCTTCATGTCACCTCATGCTCTCCTATCTTCAGTATATGGTAATTCTAAAAGCTGAGGATCTAATGTGAGTGGTGAGGGGCAAGATGAGGCAAGAGCAGCAGCAGAGACAAGGGGCCTGGCAATATATTTTAAAGTCAGATATGTGGCTTAATTTTCCTCATTCATCATCGTGCTTTATGGCACACATTAAACATTTCCTCTAACTGCTCACCAGGTATCTTATCTCTTTATTCTCTAAGTCTTGTCTCCCTCCCCCCACCAGCCACTGTCAAAGATTAAATATGACAAAATTATATTCCTATTTAAAACCAATAATCCCTATAGCTCTGCTCTGAGGATAAAGACTTAAATCTTTAACATGGACCCATAGTTACAGTTGTTGTTTGCTTCTCTGCCCTCTTCTCACAGCATGTCCTTCTCAGTACCACTTACTCCAGGCACCCTGGGCCTGGTTTTCATTCCTGTAGTCTACTGAGCTCTATCTGCAACATTATTATTGCACATGTTGTCCTACATCTAGACCTTACTCCATCTCTACTTCTTTATTATCCATTTTGCCAAGATCCTTAATAACTCAGCTTAGGTTTTAACTATATGAGGATGTTTTTCAGGACCTTCAAGTCTAAGTCAGTAATCTGTATTACCTTTTCTCATAAGACTGAAGCCCTTTCCACCATAGCACAGAGTGGTTTGTATTTATGCATCGCTTAGTAATTACTTAATTTCTCTCTTTCCGCTATAGAATCAGGGCCATAGCTCTTTGTTCATCTCTGATTCATCCATGTTTAACATGTCTTTTAGACATACATACACAAAAATTCTTAGCAAATATTTGGGGTTGTTTTGTTTTTTTTCTAATAGTTTATTGTCAAATTAGTTTCCACATAACACTCAGTGCTCATCCCAACAAGTGCCCTCCTCCATACCCATCATCCCCCCTCCCCCCCAAACCNTTCAGCTATTAATTTTACCATTATTATTCTACAGTCTTCTTCAGTAATGCTGGTGATATCTGTTTTGAGCAGTTCATTAGCTGTCATTTCCTCTTGGAGTTTCTTTGGAGGAGAGCTCTTTCGTTTCATCATTTTAGTTAGCTTTCTGGCTCTTGTTGGTTTTAAAGACCTGTTATGCGCTCTGTATCTCTGAGCGTTGCTATATCCAAGAAAACTCTGTGACTTTCTAGGGCCTNTCTCAGGCAGGGATGGGCGTGGTGTGATCCAGTGCCTCAGGCGGGAGCTCTGCCGTGGCGGTTGTGGGGTGGAGAGTGGCGGTGCTCCTGTCCCTTCTTTAACCAAGCACTGCACCTCGCTTTTTTGGGCATGTAAACTCCCCGTACCGGGGGCACAGCCAAAGTCGGTTGCACTCTTCAACCTAGGCCAGTTCCAATCTCCAAATCCCAGTCCGTGCCCCCCGCTGAAATTGCCTTAGACACAGCTTCCCAGGCAACCCCCTCGGGCAATTCCAGGCCCCGTGTGGAGCTCTGGGGGTGGAGTCAGAATCGCTGCTTCCTTCTCTGGGTCAGGCTGGGAGCATGGGCGGGGGCTTGCCTGCTGGGTGCGCTGAGCCCGAGCCCGCTGGAGTGAGGAAAACCGGGTCCCTCTATGCTCCTCATCCGAAACACGAACTCACAGGCAGTTTTCCTAGTTTTTAGCTCTTTGCCTTCCCTCTCGATTCCCAGCCAGCCAGGAGTGCACACGCCCGGTGTCGCGCAGCTCTTTCAGGGACCCCAGCCACCCTGGAGCTACAATGGCGGCAGGCGCGCTGCCACTCTGAAGTTCAGCCGCCAGGAGCCAGCACAAAGAAGCAGTTTGTGTGCTCAGCTCCCCCGGGACCAGTTGGTGCGAGGGGACCTGGCGTGCAGGTATTTGGCAAGTACGGTCTTCCTCTGCCCTGAGCGGAGGTTTTTCCCCCCGAGTGGAGGTTTTTCTGTTTTGGACTCTCTCTTTTTCCCCTCTCACTCCCCGTAGAGGGTAGAGGGGGATCGCCTCCCACCCTGGAGTCTCCGATCCCAACCCGATTTTATCTTCCCCGGTTCCCACTCACGTTAGAAGGCTTTCTCAGTGGATTCTGCGTCCTTTTTCTCCCAATCTCTCAGGTTTTGTAAGGTTTCCAATGGCTTCAGATCTTTTCTGTGTGATGTATGGGCGCGAGTGCAAGTACGGAGCTCCTTACTTCTCCGCCATCTTGCCCCTCCTAGCAAATATTTGTTGAATAAACAAATGGATTTATACTTTGAAAGACTATGTATTATAACACATTTCCAAAAAACACTGATAGTTTGGTATATCTATTTGTAATATATAGTTGTGGTTTTTAAAGATGCATTTTGAATAATATGCATCTTAAGTAGCAAATAATAAATTTTTAAAGTAATCAACAAATACTTGAGACATTGGAAAACCTGGTAAAAATTATCAGTAATGTAATTATTATTGACAACTTTAATAGATGCAGAGGATAATAATGAGTGATCATGCACCTTGGCATTGATGCCAACATGGTTATAATGCCTGAGTGTGCTATGGCATGTACTAACATTCAAAGTCAAAATTTTGTCCTAAACGATAACTTTGTAGAATGAAACTATCTATATTTGCTGGAGGCAGCATCTTTTTCCTCACTGATCAAGTTCCTACAACTTCTTGTAAAATGAAAAGGAGAGGCCAGCTCAATGTCTTAGCATATTGTGAGCATAATTTCTGAATTTGTCCATTAAACAAATCTAGAGCAAGAGATACGTCATTCTTGTTCTTGATAACAAGCAGATGTTCAGAGCAGCTTGTGTCCAATTATGATACAAATATTTAAAATGTGCATTGATATACAGTCTTCAGTCTTTGTAATCAGAGGCAAAGATGAGAGTGCTTTTTCTTAGAATTTATTTTAATGATGCTATAATGGATAGCAAAAGCTACAATGAATAAAGTCAGTGCTGGCAGGTGGCATAAAATCCGAAGATGAACTATCCTCCCAAACTCCACAATGAAGGTTTAGTGGTTGCATTTTATTCACGCTGCTTCTTAATACCACTTAGCCACGATGGCCGCATCAACCACACATCACTTCCAATGTTTTTCTAAATTATATTATGGAATAAATGGCTTATAGTTGAATCTCTTGTGGAAAGCAACAAATGCCACAAGGTAAATTAGGTTACTTTCAGGGAATCACTTTCAAAGCCTTAGGGATGGAATTTAGGACATGCTATCCCAAAATATAGCACCTTCACATGTTGAATATTTTAAGTTGAAGAAGTATGAGAAACTTTCAGAAGCAGGAAGGTCACTCTAATTTTCCCCTAACCCTTCTCTCTTAAAGCACTCCATAGGAAAGGTATCCTCCCTCTACCAGAGGAGCAGATCATTTTTATCTCAGGAGACAGGACGCTGAGAAGAATCCAAACAGGCTTTGCTAAGCTTCCCAAAGTTTATTATACCTACATCACAGTTTGCCTCATCATATTTCTTCATGACTACCTACTCTCATCAAGCCTAGTATAAAAATACTCAGGTTTGGGGTGCCTGGATGGCTTATCAGTTAAGCAACTGACTGAGGCTCAGGTCATGATCTCACAGTTTGTGGGTTCAAGCCCCACTTTGGGCTCTGTGCAGACAGCTCAGAACCTGGAGCCTGCTTCAGATTCTGTGTCTCTATCTCTCCCCTGCTCATTTTCTGTCTCTCTCTCTTTCAAAAATAAATAAATATTTTAAAAAATCCTCAGGTTTAAGTGTTTCTTTGGGTTTTTATTTCCTTATGAAAGCTTCTGTGTCACAAAATTTATGTCAAATAAAGTTATGTCTTTTTCTCCTCTTACTCTGTCTTTCTCAGTTTAATTTTCAAGCCTTGCCAGGGACCCTAAGAGGTTTGAAGAAGATATTATTCTCCCCTACCTACACTGGGAAAACTAGAACAGAAATTAAGAAAATACACCATAAGCATACATTTTCTTTGGTATCTACAGATTTGATTCTTCATCATTCGTATGAACAAGTTTGGATGTGCCTATGTGTGCATGTTTGATGTGTGTGGGTTATGATTTATGGGCTTTCTGGACTTCATAGTAACAATTTAAAAAGGTTGTCAGGTTAGGATTCCTTTTACCCAGACAGCACTCTGTCTAAAGATTGTGATGTGCCTAGCAGAGAGCCTTGAAGACAGATGCTCAATAAGTATTTGTAGTATTATATTTTCTAAGACTTTGGATTATTGACTGTATTCTCTTTTAGCAATTCACTTATAAAATCCAGAGTTGCATTTAGAATAAAGTGAATCACTTAAAAGCAGAGGCTATTGGATTTCTCAGGATTACTTTCATCAATCCTGACTTATAATGATCTTTTATTTCGTCTACTATTCATACTTTTGTAAGATCGTCTCATTTATCAAACAAGTTCAGAATCAATATTAACTAATTGAACAATTAATTTACCAGTTAAATTCCTTAGGAACTAATGAAATGAATAAAACCTGGTCTTATTGTATTATATAATTATTTCTGAACATACATTCTAAGGAATGTATGATATTAGTTCTGTTAGATTCAGTTGTCTGAGTTTGAAACATTCTGAGACTATATGTAAGAAATGCCCAACCACTTATTTTTTAGATTATGATTATAATTATAATTACTATATTTACAAAGCATTAGTGGAATATATGATATGCAGAATATGATAAGATGATTACCAGTTAAAACTTTTATATCTAATAGTGGTAATAAAGTCTATATCATGATTATATAAGACTATGTGTTTTTTTTTAATTTATTTTGAGACAGAGTGGGCACATGTACTGTCATGTGCAAGCATGGGAAGGTGGCAGAGAGAGAAGAGAGAGAGAGAATCCCAAGATGGCTCTGTGTTGTCAGCACAGAGTCCAATGTGAGGCTTGAACTCAGGAACCGTGAGATGATGACCTGAGCCAAAATCAAGAGTCAAACATTTAACCAACTGAGCTACCCAGTCACCTCATAAGACTGTGTTTTTAGTAATTATTTTCAAACTGCTAATTTATTAGTCTACTATTATTAATTAACTTCCAGCTGATGTCAATAATTAGTCTGTTTATTGAAACAGATGACTCCAGATTGATTAGTCATTTTTGTCTGTCTATATCTGAGAGAAAACATTCAACCTTGTTAACAGGCCTTCTGTCTATAGCAACGTTTCCATATTTATATCCATAAATAAGTAAAATTTATTTTAAAAAAGATATCTTTTACAAGAGAAACATAGAAGTGCTAATCAGTTCATGTGCTAATTGTTTTTGCATTTATAAATATCTGATAAACAGTCTGCAGTAATAGCTTATGATATATAACATTAGTTATAGAAATATTTATATTATGCCATACTGTATTATGCTATGATATTAGGTTATAGAAATATTTGTATTATGTTTCTTCAACTTATAAAAAAATTTCAGTGCTTCTATGCAACCAAACAGTGTCTACATATAAAAAATTTGAATAGAAGAGAGTAACCAAATCGCTTCCAACGTAATCACCTTCCCAATAAGTTAAGCACCATGGGAAGATCTAAAGAAGCAAAACTACTTTAAGTTATAACATTGAATAATCAGCAGGATTGGGACAAAAAATATCATTAATATGTAAGTGTTTCTTAGCATTTGCTTTTCTCCTCTAAGTTTTATGTGCAGCTGAAAAAGAACATAACAAAAATAAATGACAATGGACATTTGCTTCAAAATAGGGTGTAGATTACTGAGGCAGTCCAGGAAAAGTGATGTGGAATGAAAGAGATCATATGAACTGGGTAACACGTTGTTTATTAAGTCTGTTAAAACCCAAGGGGAGACTTCACCATGTAGAGAAAACTAAGAGTGAGTGAAATTTTGAGAAATATTTTTTAAAGATACTTTTCATGCATTAAAATTGTTTTCACCCTGATTTCCATGTCCTCAAAAAATGGTATAAAGATTAAAATGAGTTTTAACTAAGTTTTTTTTGCTGATGTTAGCTTTTATGAAACTACATTACTTAGGGACTCTGCTAGCTGAGTATCCACTTATATTTTGGTTACGTGTGCTGATGTCTATAACGGAAATGAGGCATTTCAGTTCATTAAAATGCCTTACATTTTCAAGGGAGAGGGATTATAAATTAGCTTTCTTTGCCTAATGTATTTTGCTTATTATAAATAAGTTTGGGTAAAATACTATTGATGGTCTTGAAATAAGCAATAATATTATTATATAATGGAAAAATGTTAATTATATGCAAATAATTGCGACAGAAACAGGAATGTTAAAATCTGTGAAATATTCCACATAAGTTTTTACGGATAAGAAGCTAAGAAATTATCTATATCAATATCTATTGTATCTAATCTATGTATCTGTCTACTCATTTATCTACCCATCTATTTATTATGTAAGTTTATAACAGAATTTTTCAAAGGTGAAAATATCTGGAAAAATAAGAAGGTCTTGTAATGGAGGAATGATTAAATATGCATGATGCATTCACAATAGAAAACATTATAGGAGTTTATAAAAAGCGAGTTCGATCTTTATAGATATATTCGAGACATTCCTATGATTTATTATTAAATTAAATGAATCTTTATAATAAAGTGTTTAATATACATTAATTCTTATTTTTCAAGAAAGCATGCTATGTATATCTTTATGTATTTCAATTTTTTAAGGGTAGACAATTATATACATGAAAATATACCAAACTAATGAGTACTTTTAATTTCAGGGAGTTCAAATTTGAATATATAAAATATATTACCAATTTCCTTTTTTTATAAATTTCATAGTTTGTTTTATTATAATTAATATTTTTAAAATTATTTTATAAAAATTCAGTGAAATGGAAGGGAAATCAATATATTTTTGGCAACTAAGTATTTGTACTTACTATAAAAACAAATACTAATTACAAGAATTTTTAAGCTAAGTATGCTCTCTCCAAATTTAAGTGGCTTACAGTATGTTATGTTATAGTATCAAAACAATAAATATCTATTAATACTGGTTGGATTATGAGAGTAAGGATAACTTTTTATGACTAATATTTTATGGGAGTTATATTTTAGCCAATATCAAATTTCATTATTTTCTTTATCCAAATACCAGACATTTTGTACATTATAAGGATAGCAACTTTCTACATTTTGAAGTAGTCTCTCCTATTAAATATTGGAACTGAGACTAAAAACCAGTAGAGAAAGTGAGGTATGATGGCTAGAAGTTTACTGTGTAAGTAGAGTGACCTTGTAATTTATTTTCAGAAAATGAAAAGAGGTAGAGATATTTTCTTCTTCTTCTTCCTCTGTTGACAATTATGAGCACATGCACGGCCTTTCCAGATGCAAAGTTTAACATTCTGAGATTCTGTGGCATTTTACCCATTTTAGGATTGCAGGGAACCCTAAAGTGATCTGTTGTTTCTTCCTGACTTCTGATCCTGAATAGCATAACGGTTCTCTTTCTATGAGAGTAAAATTGAAAATTAAGGCAGTCACATAGACTTTTGTCTTCTAAGGTTTTGTAAGCAAGTAAGTCACTATTTCTCTCTTAAATCGATCCCTAAATGATTCGAGACACAATTGAAAGAAAAAGTTGAATTGTGTGCTGGTTGTAGTAATGCAGTGGGGAGAAATGGGGAATAGGGAAGTGAGGAGGTCATATTTAGAAGACAGTTAAGGTAGAACAAACAGGATTTCCTGGTGAGTTAAATGTAGGATTGCAGGAAGAAGCCAGGGATAACTCTAAGGTCTCATCGAATGCCAAAGATGCCATTAAGAAAAGAAAAGATCATCAGAAGAAACTGATAAGGATTAATCAATGATGTAGTGGAAAATCCAATGGTGGTATTCTGGATGCAATCTGAAGAAAGTGCATCAAAGAAGAGAATCATCAATTGGGTAAAGACACCTTTAAGTCAGTAAAGATGAAGACTAGTCATAAACATGAAGAATAATAGTTGGATTTAAAAACATAGAAGCATAGATATACTTGACAAGAACAGTTTTAACAAACTGATGAGGACTAAGGGAGTAAAGTAACTTATGTCAAGATTCGGTTGTATGAAAATTATAAAAATAAATAAATAAATAAAATAAAATAAAATAGAAAGAACCAGAATTTGAGTACCAGTGCTCAGGGAGTACCAGTGTTTTCAAGGAAGGCCAAATTTCTGTTAGAGAGACAAAGTTATAAGTATGATCAGAAAGCGGTTTGAGGATGAATATCAGAAAGTGAAGAGGAAGCATTTTAAGAGCTGGGAAAGGGTGAAATAAGGAGACAGAATAGGCATTTGAAGATTTACACAGAGATTGGGTACAGAGGAAAAAGGATGACCTAAGAGTTAGGGCCATCTTTTGTTGAATGCTGTAAAAAG
>NW_027531334.1:11092251-11105312 GCF_008692635.1 Crocuta crocuta
AAAAGAAATAATGATCTCATAAATGAGATCATCTAAATATATATTTTAATATTTAATTTTATTCCATTATTATATATTAATATGGCTATATGATATATAATGCATACATATGATTTACTATCACATATGCATTCATATATATGTACACATAAATATATTTATATTTATGTTCCTTATTCCCTGTTCTCATCACAGCTGGATTCTGATTATTCCCTTTTCATAAATGCTAGTCCCACAAACCAATCATTTTTCAAATGTTCTGTATCTTTCCCAGAAGAGGGAATACATGTTACTTTCTCTGTGAGTGATTGCTTCTGTTATAGCACTTTCTAACTGGTGCAGATCCAAAGCTTAGGGAAATGGCTGTTTGTATTGTTCTCCTTTTGTAAGCCAAATGGAAAATAGCAGTGTTTTTAAACACCTGTTCTGAGATTTCTCTAGTTACAGAAAATAGTTGAGCATGATACAGATGAGCAGTGAGAACAAACTGAACCCTCAAAGAATAATACAATGATACTCAGCTGTGAAGCAAAATTAAAACAAACAAACAAAATTTGCTTCGAATTTGTAGGAGCAGGTACACTGAATGTTAAATAAAACATTTCCTAAAATACTGCATTTGCCAAGATCACAGGATGCCATCTGTTACTTGGAGTGTGACTTTTCTCTTTTTGGGGGCAGAGGTTACATTGATTAGAATAATAACCAATATGTAAACTTGTGGTTGCATTACCAAGATTTTATAAGACTTTGAATTAAGGTGAAGACTGGAGAAGCAGACAGAATTTAACTACCTGTTAATCTCTAGTGTATACATATATGATTTTTCTGTAAACTGAACAGCCCTTAAATAGGCAGTAGTACTTGACAATATATGTCTAATGAATACAATAAAAGTACAATTCAAGAAGTGATTTAATTTAGACATTTTTATAATATGTGTTTCCACTAAAATCACATCTGGGAATCTGATATTTTCATGTTAAAAATTATTTTTAAAAGCTTTTATTAAGCTATTGAGGGAACCTACTTACCTGCAATAATATAAGTGACAATGACTTTTTAAAAAGATCCTTGGGCTTTGATAGAAGGTAAAGTCACTGATCAGATGTAGCATCATTAATATGAACTTATAGTCTATTGCCTCACCTCACCTATTATTAATTCAACTTGCAGAATTTACTTAATTTTCCAAAATATGCAGTAAAGAAAATTTACAGCAAATTACATTGTAGTGAATAATGCAATCACCCTCACCAGTCTTAAATTAACATAGAATAAGCTGCTGCTGTTCAAAGTTATGATTTAACCAGTTGTTTCCAATCCTGGCTACCCTTCATGAACACAGATTCCCAGGCCCTACACCATATGTGTCAGACTAGAGTTTCTGGATGAGTCTCATAGTTAGGTTTTATAAGGTCCTCTAAATGATAAAGTCCTAATGCACACTGGAGTTGGAAAACACTGATCGAAGTGATATGAAGTTCTTCTTCCTTAAACATACTTTGAATAAAAAACATGCAGTGATGCATGTAAGATGCCTTTCTTTCTTTCGATTATGGACCAGTATCCAAAATATATGAATAACCATTTTGAAACACTAACACCTCAAACTTGAATTAATTTATTAATTATTAGTTAGTTGATTTATTAATTATCTGACAGTTTCTATAGGGTGGCAAGTTGGGTTATAGGTAGTGTAAAGAGGAGATAACAAACGTGATTATGAAGGCAGGAGGGCATAGTAGGCAATTCTTGCATTTTCACAATTGTATATGACACAGCTGATGATAAACCAAGGGCCCAAGCAGGACAACCGGATGGTTCAGTCGGTTAAGTGTCTGACTTTGGCTCAGGTCAGGATTTCA
The DNA here is from genome assembly GCF_008692635.1 of Crocuta crocuta. NCBI lineage: Eukaryota > Metazoa > Chordata > Mammalia > Carnivora > Hyaenidae > Crocuta > Crocuta crocuta. The sequence goes on from NW_027531334.1 coordinate 11,094,120, forward strand.
TGGTTAGTGAGTTTGAGCCCAGAGTTGGGATCTCTGCTGTCAACACAGAGCCCACTCGGAATCCTCTTTCCCCCTCTGTCTCTGCCCTGGCTCTGCTCTCTGTCTTTCTCTCTCAAAAATAAACATAGGAGAGGAGAGGAGAGGAGAGGAGAGGAGAGGAAAGAGGAAAGAGAAAAGGAAAGAAAAAAGAAAAGAAATGAAAAGGGACCAAGCTCCACCTAACATTCAGTTATGCTAGTGTTTGGTTAACATATAATTTCCAATGAGAAAATTGACCATGATAACTAGGGAAGAGGAATGGCTTACAGGTGGAAAGATTTTCTAAGCCATGAGCTAATACAGACTTCATTATGGCAAGTGATTTCTTCTTAGTATTGACCACATTGTAGTTATTGTCAATAGTCGAATATCACAAAGAGGTACCCAAGTAAATGGGGTCAGATGCTACTCGCTAATTTCTTAGAAAGCTCATGCTACATTTCTTCACTGAATTATGAGATACTCTTAAACTGAGGCGACATACACAGAAGTTGCATGGAAAGACATGACATGAGCCTGAAAATCTGCCATTCAAATCTATCAGTGTTCATAAATTCTGTAATTCCATTATTATTTTTATTTCCATTTTGTCAAACATTGCGCTCTCTTCTAAATGAAAATGTAAGTATTCTTATGCTAACTAATATATTTTACTAGCTTATTAAGATATACATTTTAATATATTTGTATATACTTATATAAGTATATTTATATATTTATATTGAGTACCAGATAAGAATAAAATAAATGAACACCATAAAGAAGGAAGACCACCATTTTTTTTATATTAATACTTTCTTCTAAATTAGTCTCTTTTTGTTAGTCATTCTTACTAATAACCTGGATTTCTACTACCTTCCTAGAAGTAAAGTAGGTATTTGATCATTGCCATTGTCTGGGGATCCAGTATTCAGACTCCTCATATACCCTTAACATATGGCATTCCTGTTCCCATCCCATTTACAATGATGATGTATATTTTTAAGAAAACTTCTCCAAAGTTAAACCCTGATAAACTGCTTACCTTGATGAAACAAAGCTAGATTTTATATTTTTCTTTCTGCTTTTGGATATCTTTGGTTGTATAATATTTGTGAAAGTAAAAATATGTAATTTTCTTTAGAGAAAGGCAAAGCAAATTTAATTATTAATATGATACTGTCTGGGAGTTAAAAAAAACCAACGTAATACCCTAAAACTTGCTTAATATGCCTTGCACTAGAATTTGACCTATTTTGTGAGATGGTGTATGTGGAGAGAAAAGCAAAAAAGCACAGAGAGTTTGGCCTAGAGGCATATATTTTTCTCTGAGCTAACAGATTGTTTTCAGAAACCACTGCACAGCTGGCCAGGATTCTTGCTCTGCATTCTATGCCATTCCTTGCAGGGTCAGTGGATAATAAAGTTTCCCCCAAACATTATCTAATTCTGGGTGAGGCTTCTAGCTTTATTGCAATCCCTGTACTGGATGATAGAATATGACTGGTACTGGCTCAGCTTCCCTAGACTTGTAAAACAGGAGTTGAGAAGAAATGTTGGTCTGTGAATTTGTCTCAGCTGTAAAAGGCATTTCTCTCGTTAGAATTCTGTTTGTCCTTTTGCACACATATAACTGGGGACAAGAATAAATAAGCAATACTTTAAATTGATCAAACTCATGTTTTATATGCACATTTCTCAACTTAGTCCAAAAAATTTAATCTTGAGAGCTACCAAATACCCTAAATAATACAATAGCTAATTTTCAAAATTCATAGTTAAATTTGATAGCTTTTTATTTTTTTATTTTACCTATTCTAAAAATATTGGTACAAAATTTGGAGCTGAGATTAGATATGAAAGCATGAGAAGGGTGTTTTGAGTTAATATTTATTTTTAGAATATCTGAAGGGCATATTAGTATAATTCTAATTTGAGCAGATTTTAGTATAAGTCTTTATTGTTTCTTGAGGCAATTTTCTTACCTTTAGGCCCTAGATAGTCTATTATAACCCTATCACAGCTCCAAATCTAAAATTAAGTCTATTGTTTTTTCTGACAAAAGCTAACACTTAGTTCTACATTTTCTTTTTTCTTTTTTTTTTTTAAATGTTTTATTTATTTCTAGGAGAGAGAGAGAGAGACAGCATGAGCAGGGGAGGGCCAGAGAGAATGGGAGTCACAGACTGAAACAGTCTCCAGGCTCTGAGCTGGCAGTCAGCACAGAGCCCGACGCGGGGCTCGAACCCACGAACCGCGAGATCATGACCTAAGCGAAAAATCGGACGCTTAACCGACTAAGCCACCCAGGCGCCCCCTTAGTTCTACATTTTCAATGAATGAGGTCATTAGAATCTGACATTACACTGGACAATTTTCTACTTCCCAATTTTGTGTAACAACATGACTCATTTGAACTTTCTTCAATATCCCATATATTCTCTTTGGCTTGAGGAATTAATTATTTCAATAAAAAGAATAACAAATAAGAGTATATATTAAAAATAAGCTTAAATAATTAAAAAGCAATATCAAATTGAATTTATTTCATATTGAATATAAAATATAATATTTATCATATATAATAGTTCATTCAATTATGGAAAATGATGTATTTTTGGAAGTCACTTATGAATATTACCAGTGAAGGATTTTTCTATCACACAAATAGATTTTATACAATGTGATAAACGTGGATTTGTTTACATTTGAACATAATGCACATAGAAGTGAAATTGTTATTTATTGTGCTCTGTGTTTGCCAGCTTAAGCTACCATAACAAAATATCATGAACAGGTAACTTAGGAGATTCTTTTTTTCTCATAGTTCTTGATGTTAGAAATTTTTGCTCCTGGTGAGGGCTCTGCTTCTGGCTTGTACATGGTTATACTCTTGCTGTGTCTTCAAATGACAGAATTTCCCAAACCTGGAGATAGACTTGGACACACAAGTTCATGAAGCTAACATATCCTCATATTATTTGAAACCAAAATGGTCTTCTCTAAGACAAATTATAATGCAACTATAAAAAATCAAAGACAAAGGAAGAATTCTAAAAGCAGAAAGAGGAAAAAATATATTTTAGCCTACAAAAGAACCTTCATTAGACTATCAGCAAATTTCTCAGGAAAATCTTTTGAGGCAAGGAAAGAGTGGAATGATGTTACAGTCAAAGTACTGAATGAAAAAAAATGCCAGCCAACAATACTTTATATGGTAAAGTTACCCTTCAGAAATAAAGGAAAAATAAAGACTTTCCCAGAGAAACAAAGACAAAGAGTCTGTCATCACTGTCCCTAACTTAGAGGAAATACTGAAAGGAGTTTTTTAAGCTTAGATGAAGACACTAATTAATAACCTCAAAATAAATGAAACAGTAAAACATACTGAGGAAAGTAAAGATACATTCTGAGATTCAGGAAACTATTCTGTGATATGATTGTGGGTTAACCTCTATATATACTAAAAGGATTGAAAGAAAATACTATTGAAATGCATAATAAAATGGAGGCATCCAATGCACAGACTGAGGAGGCAGAGAGGAGAATAAGTGAATTAGAAGACACAATTAAGGGAAAAGAGGAAGCCAAGAAGAAGAGAGAGAAACTGATTTAGGAGGATGAAAGGAGAGTTGAAGAATTGAGTGATACAATGAAACAGAACAATACCATATCATAGGAATTCAGGAGAGGAAGAGAGAGGGAAAGGCGCTGAAGGAGACCTTGATCAAATTATGGCAGAGAACTTCTCCAATCTGGGGAAGGAAACAAACCTTGAAAGCCAAGAGGCACAGAGAACTCCCCTCAGACATAACTTGAATCGATCTTCTGCATGACATATCATAGTGAAACTGACATGATATAAGGACAAAGAGAGATTTCTGAAAGCAGCTAGGGATGAAAAGGGCCCTAACATATAAAGGGAGACCTATCAGAGTAGTTACAGACCTATCTACTGAAACTTGGCAGGCCAGAAAGAAATTGCTGAAAATCTTCAACGTGATGAACAGAAAAAATATGCAGCCAAGAATCCTCTCTCCAGCAAGCCTGTCATTCAGAATAGAAGGAGAGATAAAAGTCTTCCCAAATAAACAAAAATGGAAAGAATTAATCACCACTAAACCAGCCCTACAAGAATTCTTAAAGGGGACTCTATGAGGGAAATGCTGCAAGAACACGAGGTACCAGAGACACCACTACAAGCACGAATCCTACAGAGAACACAAAGACTCTAAGCCCATATTTTTCAACAATAACACTGAGTGTAAATGGACTAAATGCCCCAATCAAAAGACATAAGTTAGCAGAATGGATTAAAAAAAAAACAATTATCTATCTATTTGCTGTATACAAAAGACTCATTTTAGTCTAGAGGACACCATCAGATTGAAAGTAACGGGATGGAGAAATATATATCATGCTACTGGAAGTCAAAAGAAAGCTGGAATAGCTATACTTATATCGGACAAACTGGACTTCAAAGTAAAGGCAGTAACAATGGATGAAGAAGATCATTATATAATAATTACAGGGCCCATTCATCAGGAAGAGCTAACAATTATAAATGTCTACACACCAAATACGGAAGTACCCAAGTACATTAAAAAAAAATCACAAACAGAAACAATCTTATGGATAAGAATGTGCTAATAGCAGGGGACTTTAATACTCCACTTACAGCAATGGATAGATCAACTAGACATAAAGTCACTAAAGACACAATGGACTTAATGACACATTGGACCAGATGGATTTGACAGATATATTTAGAACTCTACATCCTGAGGCCATGGAATTCACTTTCTTCTTAAGTGCGTATAGCACATTCTCCACATACTGTACATACTGGGTCACATACTGGGTCATAAAGCAGCCCTCAATAAATATAAAAAAATTGAGATCATACCATGCGCAATTTCAGATCACAATGCTATGAAACTTGAAATCAATCACAGGAAACAGTCTGGAAAATCTCCAAAACATAAAGGTTAAAGAACATCCTATTAAAAAATGAATGGGCCAATCAGGCAATTAGAGAAGAAATTTAAAAATATATGGAAACAAATGAAAATGAAAAAACAACAATTTAAACTCTATGGGATGCAGCGAAGGCAGTCCTAAGAGGAAAGTACATTGTGCTCCAGGCCTATTTCAAGAAACTAGAAGTGCACAAAAACAGAATCTAACAGCGCACCTAAAGGAACTAGAAGGAGAGCAACAAGAGCACCCCAAAACCAGTAGGAGAAGAGAAATAGTAAAAATCAGGGCAGAAATAAACAGTATAGAACCCAAAAAAAGTTGAACAGATCAATGAAAACAAGAGTTGTTTTTTTGAAAACTTAAACAAAATTGATAAACCTCTAGCCAGGCTCCTAAGTAAGAAAAGAGAGAGCAGCCAACTAGACAAAATCATGAATGAAAATGGATTTATTACAAACAATCCTTCAGAAATACAGGCAGTTATCAGGGAATACTATGAAAAATTATATGCCATGAAACTGGACAATTTAGAAGAAATGCACAAATTCCTAAACACACATGCACTACAAAAATTCAGACAGGAAGAGAAAGAAAATCTGAACAGACCCATAAGTGGTGAAGAAATTAAATCAGTTATCAAAAATCTCCCAACAAACAAGAACCCTGAGCCAGATGGCTTCCCTGGGGAATTCTACCAGACATTTAAATCAGAGTTAATACCCATTCTTATCTAGCTATTCCAAAAAATAGAAATAGAAGGAAAACTTCTGGACTCATTCTATGAAGCCAGTATCCCTTTGATTCCCAAGCCAGACAGAGACCCAACAGAAAAAGAGAACTACAGGCCAATATCCTTGATGAATACAGATGCAAAAACCCTCAACAAGGTACTTGCAAATCGAATTCAACAGCACATAAAAAGAATTATTCACCAAGATCAAGTAGGATTCACTCCTGGGTTAGAGGGCTAGTTCAGTATTCGCAAATCAATGTGATTCATCACATTAACAAAAGAAAAGATAAAAACCACATGATGCTGTCGATAAGATGTAGAGAAAGCATTTGACAAAATACAGCATCCCTTCTTAATAAAGACTCTAGAGAAAGCTGGGATAGAAGGAACTTACTTAAACATCAGAAAAGCCATTTATGAGAAGCTCTCAGCTAACATCATCCTCAATGGGGAAAAACTGACAGCTTTCCCCCTGAAATCAGAAACATGACAGGGATGTCCACTCTCACCACTGTTGTTTAACATAGTGCTGAGGCACCGGTGTGGCTCAGTTGGTTAAGCGTACAACTTCAGCTCAGGTCTATCTCACAGTTTGTGATTTCAAGCTCCACGTCAAGCTCTGTGCTGTCAGATCAGAGCCTTGAGCCTGCTATGGATTCTGTGTGTTTGTCTCTCTCTGTTCCTTCCCTACACATGCTCTGTCTCTGTCTCCAAAATGAATAAACGTTAAAGAATAAAAATAAAAAAGAGTACTGGAAGTCTGGAAGTCCTAGGATCAGCATTCAGACAACAAAAGGAAATAAAAGGCATCAGAACTGGTAAAGAAGAAGTCAAACTTTCACTCTTTGCAGATGACATGATACTCTACATAGAAAACCCAACAGACTCCACCAGAAGCCTACTAGAACTGATCCATGAATGCAGCAAAGTTGCAAAAAATGTACAAAATCAGAAACGTACAAAAATCAGTTGCATTTTTATACACCAATAATGAAGCAACAGAAAGAGAAATCAAGAAACTGATTCCATTCACAATTGCACAAAAAACCATAAAGTACCTAGGAATAAACCTAACCAATGATAGAGGATATCTGTATGATGAAAACTATAGAAAACTTATGAAGGAAATTGAAGAAGACACAAAGAAATGGAAAAACATTCCATGCTCATGGGTGGGAAGAATAGATATTCTTAAAATGTCATTACTACCCAAGGCAATCTACATTCAATGCAATCTCAATCAAAATTGCACCAGCATTCTTCTCAAAACTAGAACAAACTATCCTAAAATTTGTATGGAACCACAAAAGACCCCGAATAGCCAAATTAATATTGAAGAAGAAAACCAAAATGGGAGGCAACGCCATCCCAGATTTTAGCCTCCACTGCAAAGCTGTAACCATCAAGACAGTATGGTATTGACACAAAAACAGACACATAGATCAATGGAATAGAATAGAGAAGTCAGAATTGGACCCACAAATATATGGCCAACCTATCTTTGACAAAGCAGGAAAGAGTATCCAATGGAAAAAAGACAGCCTATTTAACAGATGGTGCTGGGAGAACGAGATAGCAACATGCAGAAGAATGAAACTAGATCATTTTCTCACACAATACACAAAAATAAACTCAAAATGGATAAAGGACCTGAACATGAGACAGGAAACCATCAAAACCCTAGAAGATAAAGCAGGACAAAACCTCCTTGACCTCCACCGCAGCATTTTCTTACTTGGCACATCCCCAAAGACAAGGGAATCAAGAGCAAAAATGAACTACTGGGACCTCATCAAGATAAAAAAATTTCTGCATGGCAAAGGAAACAATCAATAAAACTAATAGGCAACTGACGGAATGGGAAAATATAGTTGCAAATGACATATCAGATAAAGGGTTAGTATCCAAAATCTCTAAGGAACTCAACAAACTCCACACCTGAAAAGCTAATAATCCAGTGAAGAAATGGGCAGAAGACATGAACTGACACTTTCCCAAAGAGGACATCCAGATGGTCAACAGACACATGAAATGATGCTCAGTGTCCCTCCTCATCAGGGAAATACAAATCAAAACCACACTGAGATACCACCTCACGCCGGTCAGAGTGGCTAAAATGAACAAATCAGGAGACTCTAGATGCTGGCGAGGATGTGGAGAAATGGGCACCCTCCTACACTGTTGGTGGGAATGTAAACTGGTGCAGCAGTTTTTGGAGGTTCCTCAAAAAATTAACAATAGAACTCCCCTATGACCCAGCAATAGTGCTGTTAGGAATTTACCCAAGGGATACAGGAGTGCTGCATAGGGGCACAGGTACCCCAATGTTCATAGCAGCACTCTCAACAATAGCCAAACCATGGAAAGAGCCTAAGTGTCCATCAACTGATGAATGGATCAAGAAGATGTGGTATATTTATACAATGGAATACTACATAGCAATGAGAAAGAATGAAATCTGGCCATGTGTAGCAACATGGATGGACCTTGAGGGTGTTATGCTGAGCGAAATAAGTCATGCATAGAAGGACAGATACCATATGTTTGCACATATAGGTGGATTAGGAGAAACTTAGCAAAGGACCGTGAGGGAGAAGGGGAAAAATAGTTGGAGAGAGGGAGGGAGGCAAACCCTGAAAGACTTTTGAATGCTGAGAACAATCTGAGGGCTGATAGAGATGGGGGAGAGGGGAAGGGGAGTGATGGGCATGGGGGAGGGCACTTGTTGGGATGAACACTGGGTGTTAAATGGAAACCAACTTAACTATAAACAATTTAAGAAAGAAAAAATAAAAAAAATAAAATTACAAAGTTATTGAGCTATGCGTATGAATCCAAAATCCTTTTTAGTTCTAGATATGATTTTAGTATTTAACACAGATATTTAGAAATCTTGTTGCATTGGTGTTATTTGAGTGAATTTGAGTGATGATTCTCATTTTTAGCTTGGATTGTTCTTACGTACTGTGTAGCAAATGATTTTTTTAAAAGTGTGTATTTATCAAGCATCTATTAAATATTCTTTAAACTTCTATTTTATGTTTGTTTTATATAAGCTATGTTCTTAAAATATATAGTCTTCTTGATGATATAGAATCTGTGTTATACATATATTACATCATGTAATTCAGTGAAATAAATAATGCTTAATTATACTCATTGCATTACATTAAATTAAATTGAAATGAGATCAATGTAATTTGCCATTTGCCAAAGAAAGCTGTTTAACCTTTATTAAATGTTGCTCTTTTTGCACAGGTAGTGATATTGTCCAGGATTTTTAAATACAAAATACCACATCCATCTTAAAATAATTTTTAAATGTCATTTTTACATTATTTAAACTAAATAGACCCAACTTTGCCAAACATTTTATACTAGCAGGAAATGTGTCCTATATATATATATACCAAGGTCTCATTTCTTACCTAGATTTCATGTCTCTACTTTTATGTATTTGTAAGTTTATTTAAATTTTAAATAACGCAGATCATGTAGATAATCAGTTCAGTCTCAAGACATATATTTATGAATTCTTTGATTATTTTTATTGCAATAGTTATTTTTATTTCATTAGAATTCAATAGCATTCATGATGATGAGCTCAATATGGTTCCTTGGTAGCTGGTCAGTAAGGAACTATCTGTGTTTTTAACTGTGAGAACTTTTTAAATATCTTTTGAATAATGGTTGGGTTAACTGAGACGGAAAAGAAAAACTGTTTGTCAATAAGAAGGTAAAAGGCTAAGGAAGCTGGCTAAATCCACTCTTCAGTGCAATTTTGAATGAAGCATTGAAATACAAAGAAGTAGAAAAACTCAATTCAGTTTCAATTAAGAAAAGGTTTTTGCCTAAGGTTGATTTGATGTAATGTTCAGACAAAGAATTCTATACATTTCTATCTTCTATACATTTCTGGTATAGAAGAAATGGACAAGTAAGCACACAAAATTTTAAAACCAAAAGAAGTGAGTAAGTTGTTTTTTGGTTGTTTTTTGTTGTTGTTGTTCTTGTTGTTGGTGGTGTTTTTTGTTTGTTTGTTTCTTTGTTTTTGTTTCTGTTTTTCTCTCAGATTCATGTAGTGAAGCCAGATATTAGTTCTAGGAATCTTGCTTTTGTATGAGTTCAAGAGTTTGTATGTCAGGAAATTGGTCAAATAAACAGAATATGCTATGTATTAAAAGAGAGAAACAAAATATAAGACAGTTTTCAACAAGAAATAAGCAGAGGTCACATGCAACTAATAATAATAAATAAAAATGAAATGTACTGTTTTTTGAAAGATGTATAATAGGCATTTCTTAAAAAGAAATTTAAAATAAGAACACTGATATGTGTAAGGCTAGTATACCCATTGAATAAATACCATTTCACCTTAAATATATTTGATTCAAATTCCTAATGATCAGGTGACCTCTATCAAAGCAGAATTTTGTGTGCCCTCAGAAATGGATCGCTCATATTTTAGATGATGCACTGGGATGAATTTGCCCTGATTCTAACAAAATCTAAGCTTCAAGATCTTTCATTTTTACTGGCCCTTCCAAGGCTCTGTACCTAAATTTGTGTTTAAAATTTTATATTGTTGTGGAGGGTTCCATGATTTAATAGGCTTCAAAGCTCACAAAACTTAGATCCACTTATGGAGATTCAGTCTAGATAAAGGTAACATGCAGAAAAAAACAAAAACATAGTCATCATTATTATCAAATATTCATGCTTCATTTTCTTAGCACTAACCTGATTCCAAGTTATTGAGGTATTTCAAATCTCTACTTTTCAAGGTGTTCTGTAATATCTTTTCAGTATCTGTGTGAGTAAAGGAATGAATTGCTGTAATAGCTTTTAGGTCAGACTGATAAATGCTCTTCAAGATTGTTCACAAACAATTGAATTGCAGCAGCACTATTCATATTTCTATAGTTGAACATCTACAGTGATTCTTCAACAAGCCATTGTTTTAAAAGAATATTTCTAACTTGTAGTAAAGCAATGGCGATTTTCCAATAAGCAGAATGTTGACTTTAAAGAAAGAAGTTAAATTTAACTTTTGATGCTAAACCATATTTTTAGATATTTTGAGGAAATAGCAAATGAGTTTTACTATCAAAATGCCAAAATATGCATGCATATGTTGTGTGTGTGTGTGTGTTTGTGTGTGGAGAGAGGGTAGAAAGGGAGAGTGGAAGAGAAAGAGGAATGCCAGTAGTGTAGAGACTAAGGCAGGAGGGAAAAAGGCAGATCACAGAGCACAGAGAGATCTTAGCTGCAGAGCTAGGCTGTTACTATCTTAGGGACACCAGAGGAAGTATAGGCCTATCTGTGTCAATATACGAATCTTGAAGTCTTTGGCTCCACCTTCTCCTTGCTAAAAAGGATCTCCCTAGAAATTTGAGAATCATATTCACCCAGGTCTGTCTGTTTTTCTAAGAGGGCCGATTGCTCATATTCTTTTTTTTTTT
>NW_027531335.1:0-750 GCF_008692635.1 Crocuta crocuta
TCATCAGAAATCGTTGTCTAAGGCAAATGCCACTTCTGTGCCGTCAAACACTTAATCGTAAAATAAAGTTGAGCCCCAGTCAGAGCGGAGATGCCTGCCGGGTGACCAGAAAGATTCTCATGGCTCTCACCCCTCCCTCGCCGACACTGCCCATCCTTCAGGGACCCCTGGACCCCACCGGAGCAGGCCTCTGACACAGAGGCTTGACCAACTGAGGCACCGAGGCGCCCCTAGATGAAACGAGTTCTGAAGATTGGTTCCACAACAATGTGAATATACTCAACATTCCTGAACTGTACACTTAAAATTGGTTAAAGTAGTAAATTTTTGTTATGTATATTTTATTTTATTTTTATTTTTTACTTAAATTATTTTAATGTTTATTTCTGAGAGAGGGAGAAAGAGCGTGAGCAGGAGAGGGACAGAGATAGAGGGAGAGAGAGGACCCAAAGCAGGCTGTGCACTGACAGCAGAGAGCCTGATACGGGGCTGGAACTCATGAATTGTGAGCTCATGACCTGAGCCGAAGCTGGATACTCAATCAACTGAGCCACCCAGGCATCCCTGCATTTTTTAAATTAAAAAAATTTTAGGGGTGCCTGGCTGGTTAAGTCAGTAAAGCATGCGACTCTTGATCTTGGGATTATGAGTTCAAGCCCACATTGGGTCTAGAGATTACTTTAAAAACTCTAAATATATGTATTTCATATAACTTTCTACCTTTTTGTCTCATTTCTAATAACTGCCTAT
>NW_027531335.1:760-4244 GCF_008692635.1 Crocuta crocuta
TATAGTTTTTATACCACAAATCCTTATTTTATACAAACCCAGCAATTATTCTGAAGAATTATACTGCACAGTATGGCCCGTATTAAAAAAAGAAAAACATTAGGGGCGCATGGGTGGCTCAGGCGGTTAAGCACCCGACTTTAGCTCAGGTCATGATTTCACAGTTTGTGACTTCAAGCCGCACATCTGGCTCTGTGCTGACAGCTCAGAGCCTGGAGCCTGCTTCAGATTCTGTGTCTCCCTCTCTCTCTCTCTCTGTCCCTCTCCTGCTCACACTGTCTCTCTCCCTCTCACGCTCTATCTCTCTCTCTCAAAAATAAATATTTTTAAAAAAGAAAAAACATTAATCTGTTAAATGTATTCACTTGAAATATACCAAAATTTTGGGGCGCCTGGGTGGCTCAGTCAGTTGAGCATCCGGCTTCGGCTCAGGTCATGATCTCACGGTTTGTGGGTTCGAGCCCCGCGTCAGGCTCTGTGCTGGCTGCTGGCTCGAAGCCTGGAGCCTGTCTTCGGATTCTGTGTCTCCCTCTCTCTCTGACTCTCCCCTGCTCATGCTGCCTTTCTCTCCCTCTCTCAGAAATAAATAAAATATTGGAAAAAAAAGAAATATACCAAAATTATAATCCTCGTTCAACATTTATTTAATATATCCCCAGGAATAAAATTGGCCATGCTTCTCTCTACTTGAGAGTCCTTGCTCCTCTTCACATATCCCTTTTCAACTACCTTTCCCTTTCTCTAAACTTGGTTCTAATTCTTCAGCTTTCTATTACCTCCACCCCACTTCTTTCTATAGAACCTTCACCCTAGGGGTCCTCAATTCAGCAACCTGTCATTTCTACCTCCCATCCCGTACTCAGCTTGCATTCATTTTTTAAAACATTTTTTATGTTTATTTATTTTTGAGAGAGAGAAAGAGACAGACTGAGTGTGAGCAGGCGAAGGGCAAAGAGAGAAGGAGACCCAGAATCTGAAGCTGGCTGCAGGCTCCCAGCTGTCAGCACAGAGCCTGACGCGGGGCTGGAACTCATGAACGGAAAGATGCTGTTCAGATGCTTAACCAACAGCTGCCCAGGCGCCCCCAGCCTGCATCCATCTCGTTGAGACATAACTGTGGACCAAGGAAGCTGCCACTAGCTGCTTGGACTTGGAGAATTTCTAATCCTGCTTGTCAGGGACTGGCATGGACTGTTCTAGAACCGGGGTAAGGAGTGCTGAGTTAGCAAGGTAGCATGGTTTTGAGAACATACTTCTGCATGAGGCTGAAGTCAAAGTTTAGGAACTATCTCCAAAATGGGGAGGAAAACGTTGACAGATCTGGCTCAAGTGCTTGCTAAACATTGGGAGGACAGGGCCCTTTTTTTTCTGTCCAAAATACAATCACAGTCACTGTTAGGAGACACATACCCCACAAATAAAGAGACAACTGGTTGGGGGCACCTAGGTGGCTCAGTTGGTTCAGTGTCCGGCTCTTAGTTTCGGCACAAGTCATGGTCTCAGGGTCAGAGGATCGAGCCCCGTGTTGGGCTCCATGCTGAGAGTAGAGCCTGCTTGGGATCTTTTTCCTTCTCTGTCTGCCCCTCTTCCCCCACCCTTCTCTCTCAAAAGATACAGAGAGAGAGAGAGAATTGGTCAGTTCAACACCATACTGCTAACAAATACTAGTCCTTTGTAGAAGTCTGGATAGGTTGAAGTGGATTCCAGATACACAATTAGGTAAGTAATCATCTTTTCACAGCTGGGCAGAGGGGCCTGACCTAAGGACGCCACTCCAAATTGTCCTGCAACTGGCGGGAAGAGACACCGCCATCGTTTCACGAGCACCTCTGGCCAATGGTATCCGGAGCCGGGCTTCCTCCCCCTGTGATCCCAAAGCCAAGTTCAAAGGAGTGCAGGGTCTGTGCAGTCACAGGGAGCCCCCACACACACACACAAGGGCCAGGCGCTGGATTCAGTGCCCTGCTGTCGTCATCTTGAAATTCTTAATTTTATCTTTGAACTTATGTGTTATAAGTCACTTTCAAGGAGACCGTGGATCATGGACATGAACCAAGAAGATCATGGAGAAGAAAAAAAGCTTTATGTTTAGTACCTTGAACAGCAATTTTTTTCTTGCTTTGGAAAAAAAAGCATTTTCATTTTGCACGGGGCTCGGCCAATTAGGGCGGCAGTCCTGCATGGCCACCACATTTTCCCTGCAAGATCCACCAACGACTGCCTCAGATATGCCGACCAGGCACTCCAGCTCCACTTCAAGGGACCTAGGATTTGATAAGACTTTGTTCTTTTTTCCTCTTAATTTCACAAAATACATTTATTAGAAGAAAATTAGAAAATACGTTTCATCAAGAAAGAAAAACATACAGGGGTGCCTGGGTGGCTCACTCGGTCAAGCAGCCAACTTCAGCTCAAGTCATGATCTCACGGCTCGTGGGTTCGAGTCTCACATGGGGCTCTGTGCTGACAGCTCAGAGCCTAGAGCCTGCTTTGGATTCTGTGTCTCCCTCTCTCTTTGTCCTTCCCCCTCTCATGCTCGGTGTCTCTCAAAAATAAACATTTTAAAAAATTTTAAAAAAGAAAAATATACAAAAATCATTGCAAATCCTGAGATCCGGAGATAAACACTCTTTAATATTTTGGCATCTCATTCCAGTGTCATTTGGAGTAAGCTGGCCCATGTTCCAGTAACTTTCCAGAGCCTTCTCCAGGTCTCAGCACTGCCAGTGTCAGTGTCATGGGAAATTAGGGGATGACTGTTTCTTTCTTCCAACTCCCTGTACCATCATATCCTTTTTAACCTTTTATCTGGGTAGCATCATATTGGACACGTTACTTCTCTAGGGAAGCTTATAATTTCCCAGCCTGCACTTGAGGATGCAAAAAATGGGCTCCATTGCTCTAAGAATCCTTCAGACATATTTGGTATCACTCCATTCTCCTTCCCAGCCCAGCCCTTATAGGAACCAGAAAGGGTTATAATTTACTTCTTCCTATCTGGACAAGACAAAATGTCCCCTCCTTCTCAGGGTGGCATTCACTTTTTCCATTCCCCAGGGACTTAATGATGGAAAGCAGTCAGATTATTAATAAAAGGAAACACGTAGACAGGTATTTCAAAAATTATCCATGCCTCATACATTTTAGGGCCTTAATACTTTGTTACCAAATTACCCTACAAAATTTAGTGCCCATTTAAACTCCCAGTAGCAATATAGGAGATGCCCTTTGTCATAGTCCTTGAACAGTGGACACCAAACTTGCCCAAAACATTGTGCAAAATCCTGTTATTTAGTTTGCATTTCTTCGACTATTACGGAGGCTGACAATTTTTGTTACGTTTATTTGTTCTTTTGTGAATTTCTGGCTCAAGATCTTTGCCCATCATTCTACTCATCTTTTAATATTTTTCTTATCGATTTAGGAGAGCTCCTGATGTCACCACCTAGACCCCAAGAACTGGCCTTTACTGCCTGCCTGCTTT
>NW_027531335.1:4258-7748 GCF_008692635.1 Crocuta crocuta
TCCAGGCTCTGAGCTGCCAGTCAGCACAGAGCCTGACGCGGGGCTCGAACCCACGAACCGCGAGATCATGACCTAAGTGAAAGTCGGACGCTTAACCGACTAAGCCACCCAGGCGCCCCTTGTATTCACTAACTTTTGTCTTACACTTTCCTCTAAGCTCTTCCTTCTGGCTTTCCTCTGGACTTGAGCAAATGAAACCCAAAACCAGCCTCCAGGTGATGGTGGCCAGCGCCCTGAGAAGACGGCCCGCTAGCCCAGACCACCCAGGCCTTTAGCCCAGACCACCCAGGCCTTTTGAGCTAAACCTCCACGAAAGGATCTCTATGACCTACAGTTACCTTTACTTCATTATAATACTAACATCTCTGCCCCAGGAGGAGCCTCGGCCTCATTTACATAACATACAATGTAGGTACAGGTATGTTTCCTTAAAGCGCATGCGTGACTTTCTGCCAGCCTCTAGATAGGATGACAAGATTGACCCCAACCCTAAACAAAGGAACCCATCCACCCTCTCTCAGGAGCCACAGCTTTGGAAGCCATTTCCCATGATTCTCCTCATTCACTTCAACTAAAAGTTTTCTCTGTGGGACAAGGCAACCAGGTGCAGTTTCTGTCTCAGCACGCAGCAAAGCTCATGTTGGTTTGCTTACACTTACACATAAAAATATTAACAAGGTGGCCGTGTGTCTTTTCATTTTATTTATGGTATTTTTTTGTTCTGAGAATTTTTAAAAATTTTATGAAGTCAAATCTATCATTTTATTCCTTTTATATTTTCTTTGTCTTCATGTTTAGAAGGGCCTCTACACACTGACTATATGAATATGCATCTATATTATACGAATATGCATTTTACTGTTTTAAGTACATAATGTCTTTTGGTGCAAGACGTACGGGAAGGCTCTTTATTTCACCAAATGATTAACAAGTTGTCATAATGTCCTGCTGTTCTCTGTAAAGAAGAAAAATATAGTGCTCTTGATTTCCTAAGGCACCGTGTCTTCATTGGAGTAACTGTAAGTGACCACCATGAACTTACTTTCTGACATGACACCCACTCTGAGGCACCTACATCTAACCTCAGTTCCAGCTCCTAAGGCACTTACATGTCTGGACTTGAGTGAGCATGGTAAACAGAAAGGGACCTTCCGGATATACCTTCGAGAGCTAGAAGAGCTGATAATGCCCTCTGCCCTGCTGTGGCACGCCCTGACCATTTTCCAAAGACCAATCACTGGGATGCCTCACGATATCCTGTATCTCTGCTGTCACAATACATCATCCCTGAGCCAATCCAGAGACGTTTATTCTAGAAGGCTTAGACATGCAAAGGACAAGTTCTTTTGCGCTGAGTTATCTTCAGTATGCTGGACCAAGTACCATTATCCTTGGGAGTGGAAAAGCCCCTGAGCTCTTCAGGACATCAAGCAACTACAGGAATTCCCCCAGTTTTCCACTACCAGCCTCGTAACCCCACAACGACACCTTCTTAAGGAGGAAAGCTTTTTTACCTACCGCCTGGCCATGGTCACAACATGCCAGCAACTGAAATCCCCGTTTACCTCCGCCTCTCCCCTTGTCTCCCCTACCCCAACATACTCCTAGTTATTAAAACCAGCCTCCAACTCAGGGTACCTGGTTGGCTCAGTTGGAAAAGCATATGATTCTTGATCTTGGGGTCGTGAGTTCAGGCCCCTCATTGGGTGTAGAAATTACTTAAGAAAAATAAGCATCACAAAATAAAAACTAAAACCAATCTCAATTCTCTGCAGAGAGATATCAGTCACATGTTTCCTCCGAAATATACAACCTTACTCCTGTATCTACATCTTAAGGAATCTGGCTTTCGCTGAAGTGGAGAACGGAAGTATGGAAACACAAATTCCAGTCTCCTCGTCGCCGTAGACATACTACTTCAAGGTCCTCAAATCCTTGGGATGCTAAGGTTAGAACACCACTGCCTCCAGTAACTTGGCAAATCAGAAAACTGTTTTGGACAAATCAGGAAGGCAGTATTTGTAGATATTTTTGTTTCACATCCAATACAGGCAGGACCACTAACCAGATGTCCTACCACATAAGCCGGAATATCAGGGAGTCTCCGAGGCTGCCCCGCCCCCAAAGATCTCCTGCCCTAAAAAACTATGTCCATCTAGCATCGTGTGGAATTACAATACAATAGGGAAAGCAGAAGAACATCAAGTCAAGCAGTGCCTGGCTGAGGTCCAGACCTGCCCAGGGCCTCATTTGGGGAGATGGAAAGCAAACGGGAGGATAGATATGCTGTCCTGAGGACTTTCCGTATGTCCAAGAGAAGCCCACACATAAGTGATGCGATTCTGCCACAAGTAACTCCCAATCACCTGGAAAAATATCCTCCCCAAATACCCTCCCTTGTACCCCCCCTNGTCCTCACGATTTAAGGTATAGTCAGGGTTGAGAGACATTAAACACATAATTATGATAAAGTTGATCACACTACTGTGATTCACAAAGTGTAAGATAAACCCATAAGGCCGGAAGGGTTCCTATTCAAGGTTCTGCTCCCTAATTTAATGTGTGTGTGGCAGGGTGCAGGGTGTTCCTCGACAGCACCAACAAGCCAAGTTCCGGACACCAGCTGAATGTCCTACAAGTGAACTCAATTCTGACACTATCTACCCAGAGAAGACATCAGATCTCAGAGGTTAAGGGTTCAGTCCCACAAGACACACACACCAGCCATGAGCCCAGGTTGTTCCCCGCGCTTCTGACCAAGAGGATACAAACTGCAGGTTTCAACAAACCCCGCCCCCATCAACTCGGGATGCCCATTACAAATCCAAATTCTTTTTATTTTTTAATGTTTATTTATTTTTGAAATAGAGAGAGACAGAGTGTGAGCAGGGGAGGGGCAGAGAGAGAGGGAGACATAGAATCCCAAGCAGGCTCCAGGCGCTGAGCACTCAACACAGAGCCTGATGTGGGGCTCGAACTCACGAACGCGAGATCATGACCTGAGCCGAAGTTGGACATTTAACCCACTGAGCCCNAACCAACTGAGCCACCCAGGCGCCTCTCCCCTACTTATTCTTAATTTCCAAATGCTTTGGAAAATTGTCTCTATTGATAATATCACATAGCTCTCCCTAAAGCTATGATTCATCTTGCTATTAGCAGAATCATGTTCTTAAAACACAAATCTGATCATGATACAAATTTATTTCAAATTCGTTGGTGCCTACCAAATAAATCAAGCTCTGTGGTTAGCTTCACAACCAACGTCCTTCACAATTTGGCCACAATCTATTTTGTTTTCAGGTTCTGCAATTTACCACCAGGTCTCTCTCAATGCATAACTCTAGCCCCCACTCAATGATTCCCCAAAGACACTGTCAGGAGGAATACCTTCCTCTGCCCTAGGGTCCTTCTAGCTGGACTTAGAATCATATTGACACGAGACAGAGTAATAGGAGAAAATCAAATTTAATAGGCATGGTGGGGGGGG
>NW_027531335.1:7820-9331 GCF_008692635.1 Crocuta crocuta
ATCCACATAGACAAGGAAATTCCTAAGACAATTAAGCAACAAGAAGCTTACAAGACTTAAGGAGAGGGGTAAGACCCTGAGGATAGCAATAAGGTGACAGGAAATATTTGGACAAACAAAGGGTGCTCTATTATGCAGATCAGTTCCTTAGGTAAAGGGCAGTCTCAGTTAACAGCTGTCTTCCTGGTAAGGCTTTCCTTTCCACTGTAAATTTAGGCAGTTGAGGGGGAGGCAGAGAGCTTTTCCTGCACCGTCTGGNGTGCACGCACTTACACACGTGTGGGAACTACAAGATCATGACCTGAGCCGAAATCAAGAGTCAGATGCTCAACCGACTGAGCCACCACAGCACCCCTGATTATTTTTAACTCAAAATAATCTCTATGCCAAAGTGGCACATTCTGGGGTGTCTCATCCAGCACCCCTTCAATACCATATACTTTTAGGTTCCGTGCCAATCCAATCTTGGTGGTGGGAATATTTTATTGTTGGTATAACTGTTTTAAGTTTTCCATTCAAATCTATCCTCAACATACTGCACATAATGACTATAAATGCACAACCGATCATGGCATTTCCCAGCGGCTCCCCTTCGCCTGCAGGATGAAATTCCATCTTGAACATGGCACACAAGGCCATCCATGGTCCAGCCTCCTCTGACTTCAATCGTCCAATTCCTCACCACTCTGTGCTTTGCATTTCATCTCTGCATGAAAGACAAACTGCCTATATAGTCCCCACTTGTACTTTCCTCTCTGACATGTGGGTGCTCTTTTCTCTAGAAATGCCTCAGGCAGCCCCAGCCCCTTCTTCTGCCTAATTCCTACATGCTCCTCAACACTCAGCTCAGATACCACCACTACCTCCCGGAAATCTTCCCTGGTGCCTTCGCAAGCACCTCTCATACATCTTCCCCTAACACAGAATGCAAAGTTCCATCACAGTTTTTAGTTCATTGTATTCTAATTCCATTTTTGTGTGCCAGTGAACCCATTGGGTCATTGTTTTCTCTAAAGGGAGTGACTGTGTTAACCTCCGCATGTCCCCAAAGTCTAACAACATATGGTACACAATAGGCCTACAATAAATGCTGGCTGATGAAATTAACAAGGAAATGGACTATGTCCTATCAGTTGCTTGATAAACCAATCTGCTTGTCCCAATCCAACACTGAAGAAATGCCTTGGGGACGGGGAAAAAATCTGCCACAAACTAAGTCACAAACACATTTTGTGAAATCTGTCAAATTTGATTAAGACTCTTTAGCATTGCCTACTTGTAGCTTCTATACCCAAATATTTGGCCAAAAGGACACCTTCACTGAGTGAACTGGCTGTTCTAATAAAGAATCACTTGGGGGCACCTGGGTGGCTCAGTCGGTTTAGCGGCTGACTCTGGATTTTGGCTTAGGTCATGATCTCCCAGTTCCTGGGATCAAGTCCCACATCAGGCACAGATCCTGCTTGAGATTCTCTCTCTCTCTCTCTCTCTCTCTCTCTCTCTCTCTCTCT
>NW_027531335.1:9380-11016 GCF_008692635.1 Crocuta crocuta
GGCTCCCATAAGACAGAGCTGCTTAAACCTCCACATCTAGTAAAATGCTTGACATGGTAAGCACTCAATAAATGCTTGTTGAATAAATATATAAGACATATATTCATGCTGTTTCCTCTACCAGAAATGTTTCTTCTCCCTCTCCTTTTCCATCTAAAAAAATTATACCTGTNTAAATTAAAACATTTAAAAACATTAAAGTTTATTTCTTTTTTTTTAGTAATCTCTACTCCCAACACTGGGGCTCAAACCCATGATCCCGAGATCAAGAGTCACATGCTCCTCCAACTGGGCCAGCCAAGCACCTCTGCACATAGAGTTCTTGTAGCATCTACTACATGGTATCATAGTTAGCTGAATTTAAGAACCATCACCCACACGTTGTGAATCCTCAAGAGCAGGAACTTTTATCTTATTTGCATCTGTATCTCCATGTCAATACCTAAACATTGAAGGCCCTAATTACTAGTTTGTTAAATTAGATTGAAGGAAGGGGAAACATTAAGAATTGAAAGGAGGAGATATGTGTTATAACTATGGGTAAAGACCAAATCAAGAGAAATTTCTGAACAAAAGTAGTGAGAGGGAAGAAAAGAGTGCAGAAAATTGAGGATGATTAAGCTTTTGAACCTGAATGGCTAGAACACTTGATTCATTTGAACCCAAATAACAAATAAAGAAATGAGTGCTAGGGATGGATTTGGGGCAATTAGGGTTGGGGCAATTAGGATTTAATTTGACTCTGGACATGCTGAGCTCAAGGCTCTAGGAAATATCTAGGGCACCTGGGTGGCTCAGTTGGTTAAGCATCTGACTCTGGATTTCGGCTGAGGTCATGAACACAGTTTGTGAGATTGAGCCCCTGTGTTAGTTAGTCTCCATGCTGATAGCCTGGAGCCTGCTTGGTATTCTCTCTCTCTCCTCTCTTTCTGTCCCTCCCTTCCACTGACTCGTGCTCTCGCTCTCTCTCAAAATAAATAAACATTTATTTAAAAATAATAAAAATACCCCAAAAAATTAAAAATAGAACTATGACCCAGCAATAGCACTGCTACGAATTTACCCAAGAGCTACAGGAGTGCTGATGCACAGGGGCATATGTACCCCAATGTTTACAGCAGCACTTTCAACAATAGCCAAGTCATGGAAAGAGCCTAAATGTCCATCA
Organism: Crocuta crocuta; assembly: GCF_008692635.1. Lineage (NCBI taxonomy): Eukaryota > Metazoa > Chordata > Mammalia > Carnivora > Hyaenidae > Crocuta > Crocuta crocuta. Next base: position 10,549 of record NW_027531335.1, read on the forward strand.
ACTGACAAATGGATCAAGAAGATGTGATTTATCTGTACAATAGAATACTACTTGGCAATGAGAAAGAATGAAATCATGCCATTTGCAGCAATGTGGATGGAACTGGAAGGTATCATGCTGAGTGAAATAAGTCAGTCAGAGAAGGACAGATATCATGTTTTCATTCATATGTGGAAACTGAGAAACTTAACAGGAGACCATGGGGGAAGGTGAGGGGGAAAATAGTTAAGGGAGGGAAACCACAAGAGACTCTTAAATACAAGGAACAAACAGAGGGTGGATGAGGGGGCAGGGGAGAGGGGAAAATGGGTGATGGACGCTGAGGAGGGCACTTGTTGGGATGGGCGTTGTATGTAAGCAATGAATCACGGGAATCTACCCCAAAAACCAAGAGCACACTGTACACGCTGTATGTTAGCCAACTTGACAATAAATTATATTAAAAATAAATAAAATAAATATAAATAA
>NW_027531335.1:11070-11241 GCF_008692635.1 Crocuta crocuta
AACTTGAAAAGTATAAAATAAAATTGTAGGAGTCAAGATAAAAGATGAATATACAAACATCAATTTCTTTCAGTATAATAATAACTAACTAGAAAATGGAATGAAAAAACATATGCCTGACAAAAACAAAACTATAAAATACTTAGAAAAACTGTGCAACACTGATATCAA
>NW_027531335.1:11850-12331 GCF_008692635.1 Crocuta crocuta
TACTAGAAAATAGTTATTTTTTTAATTATTTCTAAAGTTTATTTATTTTGAGAGACATAGAGAATGAGTAGGGGAGGAACAGAGACAGAGGGAGAGAGAGAATCTTAAGCAAGCTCTGTACTGTCAGCACAGAGCCCAACGTGGGGCTCAAACTCACAAACCATGAGATCATGACCTGAGCCGAAACCAAGAGTTGGATGCTTAACTACCTGAGCTACCCACGTGCCCCAAGAACATCTTTAGAAACGGGAAAACAGGGGTGCCTGGATGGCTCAGTCAGTATAACATGCAACTCTCGATATCAGGGTCATGAGTTTGAGCCCCACAATGGGCACGGAGTTTACTTAAATTTAAAAAAAAAAAGAGAAAAGAAAAAAGAAAGGAACAAAAAGAAAGAAACCTAAAGAAATTTTTGTAAAAGTTAAATTCTAGAATTCTTCTGTAAGAGAATATCCCAGAAATATTTTAAAAATAAGAATCA
>NW_027531335.1:12597-13243 GCF_008692635.1 Crocuta crocuta
ACAGCTAGCTCAGAGCCTGGAGCCTGTTTCAGATTCTGTGTCTCTTTGCCCCTCCCCTGCTCATGCTCTGTCTCTCTATCTCTCTCAAAACAAATAAACATTAAAAGAAAGGAAAATAAATTTTTAGAAAAGAACAAGGAAAGAAAACAATTAAATGTTTGTTAATATTCAGTAGTACTGATGAGCGTGTGGAGAAATGACCCTTTTTTTTTTTAAGTCTATTTATTTACTTTGAGAGAGAGAATGTACCCAAGAAGGGGAAAGGCAGAGAGAGGGGTACAGAGGATATGAAGCCTAAAAAAAGAAAGAAAGAAAGAAAGAGAAAATAAGAAACCAACATGCAGATCAACATTTTTGTTATGATTCTGTGCTTGCTTCAGCATCACATATACTATACTAAAAATGGTATGACTTTATTTTTAAAAACTAGGGGCACCTGGCTGACTCAGTCAGTAGAGCATGAGACTCTTGATCTTGCGGTTGTGAGTTTGAGCCCCATGTTGTGTGTACAGATTACCAAAACTAAAATCTTTTTTATTATTTTTTTAGTGTTTAAAATTTTTCTTCTTTTCTTAAAATTTTTTTTGTTTGTTTTATTTATTTTTGAGACAGAGAGAGGCAGAGCATGAGTGGGGGAGGGGCAGAG
>NW_027531335.1:13339-14092 GCF_008692635.1 Crocuta crocuta
TCCTCTTCTTAAAAATAGAATCTTAAGACAGGTGCCTGGGTGGCTCAGTTGGCTCAACGTCCAACTCCAGCTCAAGTCATAATTTCGAGATTCGTGGGTTTGAGCCCCGCATCGGGCTCTGTGCTGACAGCTCAGAGCCTGGGGTCTGCTTCCAATTCTGTGTCTCCCTCTCTGCACCTCCCCCGCTCATGCTCTGTTTCTTTCTGTCTCTCAAAAGTAAATAAATGTTGGGGAGCCTGGGTGGCTGAGTCGGTTAAGCGTCCGACTTTGGCTAAGGTCATGATCTCATGGTTCGTGGGTTCAAGCCCCGCGTCGGGCTCTGTGCTGACAGCGCGCTCAGAGCCTGGAGCCTGCTTCGGATCCTGTATCTCCCTCTCTCTCTGACCCTCCCCTGCTCACACTGTCTCTCTCTCTCTCAGAAATAAATACATCTAAAAAAAAAGTAAATGTTAAAAAAAAACAATAAAATCTTAATAAAATTTAAAAACTATATGTTTCTGTTAATGTACAGAAATAAATAACATGTATATAAATGAAATATATGGTTTTTTGAATCTTTATTTTTGAGAAAGAGAGAGATAAAGAGCATGCAGGGAAGGGGCAGATAAGAGAGGGAGACAGAGGATCCCAAGTGGGCTCTGCACTAGCAGCAGAGAGTCATATGTGGGGCTCAAACTCACAAACGGTGAGATCATACACTGAGCTGAAGTTGGATGTGTAACCAACTGAGCTACTCCAGTGCCCCTATGTGTG
>NW_027531335.1:14229-20912 GCF_008692635.1 Crocuta crocuta
TGCCCCTATGTGTGCTTTTTAAAATATTGTGTTGTTGCTTTTTTTGAGAGAGAGAGTACAAGCAAGGGAGGGGCAGGGAGAGAGGGGGAGAGAGAGAATCCCAACCAGGCTCTGCAGTCAGAGCCTGATGCAGGGCTGAAACCCATGAACCACAAGATCATGACCTGAATTGAAGTGAGATGCTTAACCAACTGAGCCACCCAGGAACCCCCCGATATATATGTGTGTTTTTAAATATGTTTTTTCCTATATATTTTTCCTTCAAAATATATTTCTATGCTTTAACCTATGTGTACAAATATATGCTTTTTTGATATGCTTTCATATATGTATAAAGATAAAATACATATATGATATATGCATTTATGTATTAAAACGCATATCAAAACCTCATATATCTGTACACATATGATAATAAACTATGTATGCATAAATAAAAATATTTTGAAGGAAACTCTAAACTGTTGTGGTTACCTCTCGTTGGGGCATGTGACCAGGTAACAGCTAGAAAGACAAACAATTGTAACATTTAACTTCTGTATTATTTGAATCTTCAGAAGCATGTATCTGAAGATATCTTGTATAATTGTGATATAAAATGTTAATGTTTGCATAGTCAGTGGGGAGATTTTTACAAAAAAATTTATTTGATAATGCTTAACTTAGGATAGCTTTGACCGGGATCTCTTTTACAAGTAATCCAGATTCATTTTGTCAACGCAGATCATGGATAATACGGGATCACAATCACAAAATAGTGTATCTCTGCCTCCACTTCCTCTGCACCGCAGAAGTTATAAATAACCCTTCTTAAGTTCTTCCCAAATGCTTCTGGCAGTACGTCACCAAAGGCCACCTCACATATGCTCTGTAAATAAGTCTGCTTTGCTGCCATGTGGGGTCTGCCATTCTTCTCCAGTAATGATGTCTCCTGTTTCTTTCATGCCCGAGAGTGGCTCACCTGCTAACAAGGCCCATGAAGGCCAAATGAGCTGATGTCTGACCTGAGGGCACCTATGCTGGTTGTCAACTACACTGAAGGTACCACTTTCGAAAGAACCCCCGTCCTCAAGATTGCCACTGCCAATGTTGCTGCCACCATCACCATCGTCTTGATTTGTCTCTTTCCCTCACCCCCATGTCCCATTTATCTATAAGTCATATGGATTCAACGTCTAAAACATATCTCAATTATGCCAAGTTCACTATTATCACCCTGACCCAAGCCACCACCGAATCTTATTTCTGCTATTGCAGATACCCTATGAACTATTCTCCCCATTTCCATTTTTAGGCCAATCCACTATATTTTCCACAACAGTAGTAAGAATGATCCTTTAAGATATAAATTAGGTTTTGTCAATTCCTTGCTCAAAATCATTCAGTGACTCTCCATCACCCTTAGATTAAAATTCAGACTTAAGGGGCACCTGGGTGGCTCAGTCAGTTAAGTGCCCAACTCTTGATTTCGGCTCAGGTCATGATCTCCTGGTTCATGAGTTCAAGCCCTACGTCAGGCTCCGTGCTACCAGCCTGGGATTCTCTCTCTTCTCTTCTCTCTCTCTCTCTCTCAAAATAAATAAATAAACTTAGAAAATAATCAAACTTAACAATAACAACAACAAAAATTCAGACTTTACCATGACTTACTAGATTGTACATGATCTGCCTCCCGACTATCATCAGAACCTCATCTTGTGCCACTCTCTCCCTCAGTCAATCCGGTCCAGCCACACTGCCTCCCTTCTGTTCCTCAAACATGCCACACTTCTCCTGCCTTTGGGTCATTATAGTTGCCATTGCCCTTGCCTAGAATGCTCTTCTCCCTACATTTCATACAGCTGCCTCCTTCCTGTCACTCATACGTTACTTTAAATGTCTCCTCTGCAAAGAGCAACCTCCCTGACCTACCAACTGAAATAGACACTCATTCTCTATCATATCACTCTATTGAATATCTTGCATAGCACTTCTCACTACCTGACATTTTGTTCATCCATCCCCATCAACAAAAACTACTAGAATCCACGATCCCAGAGAGAAAGAACCTTGTCAGTCCTGGTGGCCACTGTATCCTTAGCACCTAGACTAGTGTCTAGCACACAGTACAGGCTCTCAGTAAAATTTTGCTGGAGGAATTACCATCACTAATACTGCCAGTGTCGTTGCCAATGCCAAAGCTGGTAACTCCTCATGTTCTTACTATCCTACTGCATTTTATTTTTTTTCTAAGATTTTTATTTTATTTTTTTAAGTAATCTCTACACCCAATTTGGGGCTCGAATTCACAACCTCAAGATCAAGAGTTCTATGCTCTACCAACTGACCAGCCAGGCACCCCTGTCCTACTGAGTTTTAGCGGACACTATCATTTTAGCTTTTACTCTTTCATAGCTCCTTAAACCCAGGTCTCCAGTATGGCAATTCGGGTATGGTCACAAGTAGGACTCCCTGGGGACTGAACCCAGGGGCAATTGGATTGGTAGACCCATGCTGCACCCAGCACCCAGCACCACTCCTCCTCTCTGGCTTCAACTGATATCCTTGACTCAACCCTATGTATCACTATGCTCTCATCCTCTAGGGCAGCTCTTCTCAGTCTTGGCTGCACAAATAATTGCCTGAGGAAATTTAATAAATATTAATGCCTGGCCAGGTATCACCCTCAAAGTTTCTGACAAACTGACCTGGGATGCATTGTGGGCAACAGAATTTTTTTTTTAAGCACTCCAAGTGATTCTGATGTATAGCNCTCAGGTCATGGTCTCGTGGTCTACCAGTTCGAGCCCCGCATCAGGGCTCTGTGCTGACTGCTCACAGAGCCTGTTTCAGATCCTATGTCTATCTCTCTCTGCCCCTCCTCCCCCCTCTCAAATAAATAAAAACGTTAAAAAATTTTAAAAAGATTCTGTCATGGAAGACTCCCTGACTTCTCATCTAAATAGATTCCCGGTAGGTCAGCCACGAGTCCTCCTGACTGTCCTGGAATTAGGATAAAGAACAACTTCAGGCTCCATCTGACATCCTTGCTACATATAGATGTGCCACCACAAACGAATACTAGAATATTCATACAAGAATATTATTACCAAACCAAGGTTCTGAATATCCATTTCATGGTCACATTAACTGAGATGAGGCACTTTTTAAAACTGTAGTATGTATGTGCAGGGCGCCTGGGTGGCTCAGTCTCCTTAGCATCTGACTCTTGGTTTCTGGTCAGGTCATGATCTCGTGGTTCATGAGTTCCAGCCCTGCGTGGGGCTCTCTGCTATCAGCACAGAGCCCATTTCGGATCCTCTGCTCCCTCTCTCTCTGCCCCTCCCCCACTCGCACTGTCTCTGTCTCTCTCAGGATAAATGAATAAACTTAAAAAATGATAAAAATTAAAAAAAAAAAAAACAATAAAACTGAAAAGCTGACCATGACCATGGCAGTCCCCTGCTTAAAACCCTTCAGTGGCTCCATGGGTAATAAATATCTCTTTAGGGCCTCTTAAGACCTGGCCCCTGGCCCCTGTGTTCTCCAAACACATCTTTCATAGCTCCTTCTTTTACACTAAGATCTGACATCTCCAAGCTTGCAGCTCCCTCATCTGTGCCTTTGCAAGTGCTATTTTCTCTGACTATAAGGCCTTCCTCTTCTTGTTAACCTGGTGAACCATTCATCCTTCAAAATTCAGCCACAGAGTTTCCTTCTCTTTCCAGGCAAAGGTCATCCCTCTGGTGCCATTGAGGCATCAGAATCTTTCACAGTTCTCCAGGTGATTCTGACGTATATGTCCAAGGTGAGAACCACTGCTACCATATGCCTTTAACACTACAACAGTGTTTCAGCCAGTTTTTTGCATATTTGTCCTCCTTTCTAAACGCTAAGGTCTTTGAGAGAATAAACGATGCCTTACTCAAGTTTGTAATCCTATGGAGAATGAATGAATGAGTGAATAAGACTTATCAGGAATATAAAAACACAGGTTTCCATTAATGGGTTTTTTTAAAAATAATTTCTTAATGTTTATTTTTGAGACAGAGAGAGACAGAGCATGAGCTGGAGAGGGGCAGAGGACGAGGGAGACACAGAATCGGAAGCAGGCTCCAGGCTCTGAGCTGTCAGCACAGAGCCCGATGAGGGGCTCAAACCCACGGACCACGAGATCATGACCTGAGCCGAAGTTGGATGCTTAACTGACTGAGCCACACAGGCACCCCTGCTTTTTGGGGGGTTTTGGGGGTTTTTTGTTTTGTTTTTTTAAGTAGGCATCATACCCAATGTGGGGCTTGAACTCATGACCCTGAGATAAAGAGCTGCATGCTCTAGGGGCGCCTGGGTGGCTCAATCAGTTAAGTGTCTGACTCTCAATCTTGGCTTAGATCTCACAGTTTGTGGGTTTGAGCCTCATGTCTGCACTGTTAGCGCAGAGCCTGCTTAGGATTTCTCTCCCCCTCTCTGGCTTGCTCTCTCTCTCTCCCTCTCTCAAAAAAGAAATAAACATACAAAATGTAAAAAAAAAAAAAAAAAANCTTGACTTTGGCTCAGGTCATGATCTCACAGTTCATGGGACCAAGCCCCACAACAGGCTCTGTGCTGACGGTACAGAGCCTGCTTGGGATTCTTTCTTTCTCTCTCTCTCTCTCTCTCTCTCTCTCTCTCCCTCCCTCTCTGCCCCTCCCCTGCTCATGCTCTCTCTCTCCCCAAAATAAATAAACTTTAAAATATGTATTTAAAATATATTGCAACATTACCTTTTAAGAGTGTAAGAAGTCTTGCTGATTTAGACTGTTGTTACTAGTAGTGTAGAGGATGTGATTGTCCTGACAACTACCTCAATCCGCTCAAAGATACAGCCATAATAATTCTAGCTCCCTGTAATAATGTATTATAAGACCATTGTAGGTAAATTAATAAATGTCTTTGGAAAATATTTATACTTCTAGCTAGTCCTATTTTGTGGGGATAGATTTACTACCAGCATGCAGCAACATTCCAAGGCCTGGTATTAGACACAGAGTACAACGAAGCCACCTAAAATTTTCTTTTTTAGATAGAACTTGATCCTGGGACCAAGGACAATTTATCCCCAGAGCAGCTTCCCTACATGCCTTCACTACGCCATCACATTCTTATCAACAGCTGCTGAGCTAAAAAGTCCTAAGGACAGCTCCGCCAACCCAGCCCAAAGAACCTGAAGATATTTCTGGGATTAGAAGAGAGATAGTTGAGAGACCATGGAAATAGAAGACATCTGTTGTTGTCATTCCACAACAAAGAAGATACCAGAAAACTCGGGCCTTGTCCTAGGTCGGAGCCCCCAACCGTGACTTGGAAGTCTCTGGCCATGGGGAAATGCGAAGGCTTGACCTGAGCTGGGTCTGAGACATGCATTCTCTTAATCTGCAGTCTGCTTTGACAGGGGTCCTATTATAGGCTTCTCAACTCCTTTCACCTGACCTAGACCTTCATAGGGTTTTTGTGGACCAGGACCATTATCCCTTTCCAAGCGAACAGAGAGACGTGAATATTTGATAAGGCCATCAAATACACATAAGCATAAGCTAAAGCTACCGACAGCCAGGAGACTTGTTGCTTCAGCTCTAGTCTAAGGATGACTGCTTGAAGATAAAAAATGGCAAACATTCTTCCTCTTCTCAGGACTTAAAGGGTGAGCATCTGGTTCTTCAACTGAAAGGTCTTTCGGGGTTCCTGATGGGATGAAATGGGCCTGGCTGCCCTCTAGCTGGGCTCCTCCTTTTTCTACTGACCAGCTCCCTGGGTCTATTCCAGATGCAAGTAAACTTAAAGCACTAAGAGGCAATTCAGGGGGAAAGCAATTTACATTTGTAGTGGTGGCAAAGTACTGCTCAACTTTGCAACACCTTGAGCTACTAACTAGGGCCTTCCAGTAGCCATGGTAACATTGCCTAGAGTACGGAGGATTCACAATAGTCAGCAGACCCTGACCTTGCAGTCTAGTTTGTCTAATTAATTTTCTCTCCTTTCACCTTCCAATCTCAGATTACAATATAAGCTTTTTTGGTCTTTTGAGGAGCAAAGTCCTTTGTTATCTGGCCTTCAATAGACATGGTTTGGGGCTCTGGGATTGAAACAGCACTAACTTCCTGACCACTTTTCAACACTCACAGGGCTTAGTTTCCTTCTGGCTGCTCCCAGGATGCCCTGTTTCTCCTCCTCCCTGCTTGTGACAGAGGCCCTGATCCCACAGTGCTCCAATCTCTGAGCCCGGGATGATAGCATCCTAACTGGTCTGCAGTTTCTCTCTGTCTTCTCTCCACAGCCTCCCTGGCTGCCTCACCATCCTCTTTCCATCATATATTCTNTTTGAGAGAGAGAGAGAAAGTACAAGCAGGGGAAGGGCAGAGAGAGAGGGAGAGAGAGAAAATCTCAAGCAGGCTCCCCACTGTCAGTGTCCGACTTCAGCTCAGGTTGATTCCACAGTTGTGGGATTGAGCCCCACGTTGGGCTCCACATGGGACTATGAGATCATGACCTGACCCAAAGTCAGATACTTCACTACCTGAGCCACCCAGGCACCCCTGTGCCCAGCTTTCTTAAGCCTCTTTCTATCCCTGATGCTGGTAGCTCCACATGCTTTCTGTCTCTTCTCTCTTTTTCAAGAAATACTTTCAAATTTTGGATTTTTTTTTTTAAGTCAACCCCTAGGTATC
>NW_027531335.1:21216-21382 GCF_008692635.1 Crocuta crocuta
GGTATCACTGCGACATATAAGGCTGCTTTCCCTACTTCCCTCTAGTTTAATCTTTTTCCCCATTCAGGCTTGAACAACATGTAAATTCAGAAGCACCCCACGCATACACTAACTGCTACCAAGCATTTACAAAGACTTAACATTCTTATATTTATATTTTAATAGT
>NW_027531335.1:21449-23309 GCF_008692635.1 Crocuta crocuta
CAAATCAACCTTGTTTAAGGGGTTGCCAAAGGACCACCTGCATCACAGTCACTTGGGAGGAACTTTTTAAATAATTTTTTAAATGTTTATTTATTAATTTTGAGAGACAGAGTGCACACACAAGCAGAAGAGACGCAGAGAGAATTTCAAGTACCAAGGACGTGGGGAGAAACCTTTTAAAATGCTGATTTCAGGGACACCTGGCCGGTTCAGTTGGTGGAGTGTGCAGCTCTAGATCTCAGGGTTGTGAGTTTCAGTCCCACGTTGAGTGTAGAGATTACCTAATTTTTTTTTTAAACTTTTAAAAACGGGGCACCTGGGTGGCTCAGTCGGTTAAGTGTCTGACTCTTGATTTTGGCTCAGGTCATGATCTCATGGTTTGTGAGTTCGAGCCCCACATCAGGCTCCCATTGTCAGAGACTGCTTAGGATTCTCTCTTGCTCTCTCTCTCTGTCCCTCCCCTGCTCCCTTTCTCTCTCCAAATAAATAAATAAATTTAAAAAAAAACTTAAAAAATAAATAGGGGTACCTGGCTGGCTGAGTTGGAAAAGCATGCGACTCTTGATCTTGGGGATATAAGTTCAAGCCCCAGGTGGGGAGTAGAGCTTACTTAAATAAATTAAATTAATAGATAAAATGCTGATTCCAGGGCCTTCTCAGAGGTCAGAATTCAACAATTCTAGGGTAAAGTCTCTCTATTTTAACAGGCTTCCCAGGTGAGTATATAGTTTGAAAATCATTGCAATCATTGCAGTAAGATATGCTACTTACATAGCTCTGTTTACTTTAGGTGTCATGACCTTGACTGTGGTCATCTTATTATTATTAGAAAATAAGAGAGAGGGGGCACCTGGCTGGCTCAGTGGTTTAAAAATGTAATTCTTGGCCTTGGGATTGTGAGTTCAGGCACCACGTTGGGTACAGAAATTTATTTTTTTAGATTATTTAAAAAAATTTTTTATTAATGTATTTTATTTATTTCTGAGAGAGAGAGAAAGAGACAGCATGAGCAGGGGAGGGTCAGAGAGAGCGGGAGACACAGAATCTGAAGCAGGCTCCAGGCTCCGAGCTAGCTGCCAGCAAAGAGCCCAACGCGGGGCTCGAACCCACAAACCGTGTGATCATGACCTGAACCGAAGTCGGACGCCCAACTGACCGAGCCACCCAGGCGCCCCTAGATTATTTTTTAAAGATTATAAAAAAGCAGAAGAGAGACAATACATAATAGATAATGGCTGAGGACATTCCAAAATTTGGGAAATAAACAAACCCTCAGATTTAGGCCACATTTAAGTAGCATCCTTACTCTGTCTACTAAACTTAGCAGGCTAAGGCCAACCCTTCATTTACCTATGCAAGGTATCCAGTCATATCTCATCCCCAAAAGGAACAAAGGACAATTAGTGTAGTTGCTTGAAAAAGCCCACGTTTGTGTGTGTGTGTGTGTGTGTGTGTGTGTGTGTGTGTGTGTGTATCCAAAATGCNTGATATCTGATGGGTGAGCTCTGTTAATTCTAACTCCTAGTTTGGCCATTCTGTGACCCAAAAGGAAAAGCAGAAATAAAATAGTATTTTGGTGAGATATACTAGAGAAAGCATACATTTAAAAGCCAGGTTCAGGGACACCTAGGTGGTTCTGTGTCTCACCAGGTTCTCTTAGTCGGTTAGGTGTCCGACTCCTTATCTAGGCTCAGGTCATGATCCCAGAGTTCTTGGGTTCCAGCCCCACACTGGGGCTCCAAGTGGACAGTGCAGAGTCTGTTTGGGATTCTCTTTCTCCCTCTCTCTGCCCTTTTTGTGTGCTCTCTCTCTCTCAAAAATAAATAAATAAACTTAAAAAAAAAAAAGCCAGGCTCACCT
>NW_027531335.1:23353-26282 GCF_008692635.1 Crocuta crocuta
CACCTAAGTTCAAATTCTGACCCTGCTTCTGGGTTCAGGTCCCCACTTATAGAATAAAAATAAAAACACAGTGGGGGGAGGTTGGAAAATTGAATGATTGAGATAAAATGTAAAATGCTTGCCAGATCATTGGTATAGAACAAATGATTATTCTCTTTTCATCCCCCGTTCCTCTTCTTAGGTCATGACTTTCAAACTTTTGCCCAAGACTGAGGTCAGATCAAAGATTTATTTTTGTGGGTGTTTTTCACTTTTTTTTNATGCCCAACGTCAGGCTTGAACCTACAACCCTGAGATCAAGAGTTGCATGCTCTACTGACTGAGCCAGCCAGGTGCCCTGATGATGAGTTTTTAAACAGGTTATCTACTCTTTAAAAAAAATTTTTTTTTAATGTTTATTTATTTTTGAGAGACAGAGTGATACAGAGCATGTGTGGAGGAGGGGCAGAGAGAGAGGGAGACACAGAATCGGAAGCAGGCTCCAGGCTCTGAGCTGTCAGCACAAAGCCTGACACGGGGCTTGAACCCACAGACCCCGAGATCATGACCTAAGCCAAAGTTGGACACTTAACCAACTGAGACACCCAGGCACCCCACAAGTTATCGACTCTTGACAAAATGATCATTTGGGGTTTAAAACTTTGTTAAAAAATTTGAAAAGCTAAAATTATACCTACTGTTTTTCAACCTAAAGATCTATACAGGCAAGCCGGGTCTAAGGATTGAAGAGATATTGACAAACCAGAACAGCCAGCCCATGAGACTCAGGTGGACAGTAGAAAAGGCTCTGGCAGGGCAAGCTAGATTTCCAGTCCATAACTTAGCCCTAGCCAGGGAACATAGGAAGACTGTGGTCAAGGCTTCTCCCAAACTAGGAAAGGCTGATGTCCAGAAGTTTAGGCTTCAAAGATAAGGAAGATAGGCAAACACCGTAAATGAAAAGCTAGAGACTTAGTTATTCGGGGACTGAGCAATGACTATTGGAAGCTCCATTCCCAAATGATCTAGGTCACAAATGCCAGATTTCAGGAGCAGAGTACTAAAGCTGTAAGTCAGAGCTCAAATCAAGAGCTTAGATGGCAAGGATGAAAAGCCCAACCCAGAAGGACTGGGCCATACCACTGTTAACCTACTATATGACACAAAGCCTGGCCCGCGGTAAGCCCTTAATAAACACTTGTTGAGTGAACGAATGGATGATCAAGCAACCACAGTGAAGTCTGATAACAATACTAGGAGGTCAGTAGTAAGAGTAATGGAAACTAAGCCCAAATTCTGAATGCAAGCAGGTTCACTCAATGGTAGAAAGACCAGAGAAGCAGGGGCTCAGATAGTCCCTAACATCACATGGGTAACAGGATTACTAGGCTCAGGATATTTTGCAAAGGGAGTTGAATCTGGCTTGTGGTCTGTGAGTGAGTGTATATGAAGCAAGAGATTTCTTTCATATTTTAAATGCACGTTGGGTTATTTTTTCTAAATTCGCTGTTTTTCTCTTCTGTTACATTATACCTTACTGTTCACTCCAGTTACATTTATTCCCAAGTGTACTCAAGCACTTCAGAAAGCAAACAGCATCTGTTGGTGAGTTACACTTGTGTTACCATGACCTACTTAGATCTGTCTTTTTTGTTTTAATATTTTATTTTTAAATAATCTCTACACCCAACCGTGCAGCTCAAACTTACAATCAAGATCAAGAGTCACATGCTCCACCGACTGAGTCAGCCAGGTGCCCCCTCCCTGTAATAGTTTTTATTGCTTCATAACAAATTACCCACAAGTTCATGGCTTTAAAAAATACAAAGTCAGGTTGTTGGCAGAGTTCAGTTCCCTGAACCACAAGACCTGAGGTCTCTGATTCCTTGCTGACTATCAGCAGGGGACTATTTGCAGTTCCTAGAGGCCACATTCCACACCTCATCGCAGTTCACAGCCTATTTGCTTTTCTCCGGGCCAGCCAGAGTGCCTTCTTCCCCCCCAGCCAGAGAAAACTCTGGCTCATGTGATTAGGTCAAATCCACCTGTATAATCTCCCCTATCTTAAAGTCAACTGATTTCTTGGGACTTTAATGATTTCTGCCAAATTCCTTCCCAGCAGCACCTAGATTAGTGTTGAATAATGGGAGGGAGTGTGAGTATACTAGAAACTAGGACATTTTGGGGTCTATCTTAAAATTCTGCCTATGACAACCTCCAATGTTGAGATGTACTCATTTGATTAAAAATACCATTACAGGAGCACCTGGGTGGCTTAGCTGGTTGAGTGTCTGACTTCGGCCCAGGTCATGATCTCACGGTCTGTGAGTTCAAGCCCTGCATCAGGCTCTGTACTAACAGCTCAGAGCTTACAGCCTGCTTTGGATTCTGTGTCTCCTTTTCTCTCTGCCCCTCACCTGCTCATAAATCTCTCTCTCTCAAAAATAAATAAACATAAAAAAATTTTTTTTAAATACCAAGGGGTGCCTGGGTGGCTCAGTCGGTTGAGTGTCCAACTTCAGCTCAGGTCATGATCTCACGGTTCATGGGTTCGAGCCCCATGTCAGGCTCTGTGCTGACAGCTCAGAGCCTGGAGCCTGCTTCGGATTCTGTGTCTCCCTCTCTCTGACCCTCCCCTTCTCACACTGTCNAATAAAGTAAAATAAAAGTGTGACCTTAGACTCAAATCTTGACCACTAAATGTGAGCTGTGAAACTTTGGGCAAGTTACTTAACTCTTTCAGACCTGTTTCCATACTTAGAGAATAGTATATTCCTCATATATTATAATGATTAATTGAGATAACATATTCAAAGTACTTAATAAAGTACCTAGCAGTAACTTAATGATAGCAGTTATTGTTATTTTATTATTGAACGATGTAAGAGATGTGAAGCTGTCTCAGAAAGTAAAAAGAGCTATTCTAATGTAATACAGCATTACTAGGTAT
>NW_027531335.1:26425-28420 GCF_008692635.1 Crocuta crocuta
GTACATTTGTGCATTTGAAATTCCCATTTGTTTTTGCCTCTGAACCCATTTAGTGTAAATACATCACTGTCTATTCTCAAAATAGAAAATATAGGGGCGCCTGGGTGGCTTAGTCGGTTAAGCGTCCGACTTTCGCTTAGGTCATGATCTCGCGGTTCGTGGGTTCGANACTTCTAAAAGGAATTCTTGTATCAGATATGAGGTTTGGACTCGCAATCTTTAAAGTCCCTTCCAATTATAAGAGTCCATGAAATTCTATTTGTTGCTGTTGAGAGTATGTGTGTACATACACACATGTGTATTAGCCTGATGACTGACATTTCTATACAAATGTTTGCCATTTGATTCAGTTTTAGCAATTAAAAATACATATGAAAGGGGCACCTGGGTGGTTCAGTTGGTTAAATATCCGATTTGGGCTCCGGTCATGATCTCACCGTTTGTGAGTTCGAGCCCCGCATCGGGCTCTGTGCTGACAGCTCAGAGTCTCGAGCCTATTGTCAATTCTGTGTCTCTCTCTGCCCCTCCCCCACTCATGCTCTGTCTCTCTCAAAAATAAACATTAAAAAAAATTTTTTAAATATATGTAATGTCACAGGAGAAAAACAAAAAAATTTCTAGTTTTTGAAGTGGAATAATTTTTTGAAGCATAAAGTTCATGTCTTCATTTATCCCTGTTTAGATCAGACCATATATATTGCTTAGTGTTTTGAAAAACAAAATCATGATTAGTTCATAAGCTCTAATGTCACACTTTGTCTCTAGAAGCTTCACATCAGGCCATCGTTTCATAGTTGCTTTGGAAATTCCCATTACCATTCTTTGTGTGTCTGGCCTACAGTGCAAAAAAAATAGTACTTTTCATTGGTAGACTGACTACATTTCAAGATTTCCTTTGTAGGTATTTTGTCCAAGTTCAGCTTCTTAGTGGTACTTACTGAAATGTTCCAGAAGCTAACAATAGTCCCAGGACTCATACTCATGTACCATATGGGGAATGAATTTCAGGTCTTTAGTTTGTATTTAAGTCTACCTGGGATATGATTGGTTATATATTTTCTTTTACTATTCTTCCTCATTTAAAAAGTAATATGGGTGCCTGGCTGGCTCAGTCGGTAGAGCATGTGATTCTGGATCTCAGGATTGTAAATTCAAACCCCACTTTGGGTATAGAGATTAATTAAAAATAAAATCTAGGGGCGCCTGAGTGGCTCAGTTGGTTAAGGGTCCAACTTCAGCTCAGGTCATGATCTCATTGTCTGTGAGTTAGAGCCCCACGTTGGGCTCTGTGCTGACAGCTGGGAGCCTGGAGCCTGTTTCAGATTCTGTGTCTCCCTCTCTCTCTGCCCGCTCACACTCTGTCTCTCTTTCTCTCTCTCAAAAATAAAGATGGAAAAAAGTTTTTAATAAAATAAAATAAAATGTAAAGAAAATAAAAAGTTAAATAAAAAGTAATATATATTTCACTGTAGAAAACTCAATCATCATATCAAGGTACAAATAAGGCACACATGTCTTATTACATTAATCAGCAGCCAAACACAATCACTATCAAACATTTGTGAACATTTTTCCAGAATTCTCTATGCTTACATACACACATACACAGATAAATGATTTTACATACATGGGATTATTCCTCACATGTGGTATTTCATAATATTTGTTTTCTTTTATAAATTTTTGTTTATGTCTTTATCTTATTTTGAGAGACAGAGACAGAGAGCGAGCGGGGGAGGAGCAAAGAGAGAGGGAGACACAGACTCTGAAGCAACTCCAGGCTCTGAGCTGTCAGCATAGAGCCCGACGTGGAGCTCAAACCCCCGAGCCGCGAGATCATGACCTGAGTTGAAGTCGGACGCTTAACCAACTGAGCCACCCAGGTGCCCCTCATAACATCTGTTTTCAAGTAACACATCATAAGCTTTTGTCATGTTGAAGAATACAGAGACTGAACCATTAACAACTGTGGTTAGCACATTGTTGCTATCGGCT
>NW_027531335.1:28616-32859 GCF_008692635.1 Crocuta crocuta
GTATTCTCTTTAGGAAAACAACAACCATGGCTATGCCATGTGGTCCTGGACCACTCATGGAAGTCTCTCCCCGCCTGGCGTGTGGCAGGGAATCAGCTGGCCCAGGCCTGACAGAGAAGAGTTCTTTTTGTCCTTAGCTAGAGAAATCTCCTCAGGCCAATAAACATCATCTCTGAGATTTAATATATGACCACTGGGACAAAAGAAGTGTCACTTCCTTTGGCACTGAGAATTACTAAGACATTATAAACTGAAGTTGCCTGCAGCCCTCTTCACTGAATTCAAGAAGGAAGCTGCCTATGACAGGACAGTTGAAGCCAAAGCACAAAAAGCAGCAGAGATCAGGGGCGCCTGAGTGGCTCAGTTAGTTAAGTGTCTGACTTCAGCTTGGGTCATGATCTTGCGATTTGTGAGTTCGAGCCCTGCATCAGGCTCTGTGCTAAAAGCTCAGAGCCTGGAGCCTGCTTTGGATTCTGTGTTGCCCACTTCTCTGTCTTTATGTCTGTCTGTCTCTCTCAAAAATAAATAAACCAAAAATCAAAAAAAAAAAAAAGAAGCAGAGATCAGCAAAGAAGGGATGGACAGGAAGAGAGAGGATTGATGTAGTGGACCCTGGATCCAGCCATGCCTAAAGCTACTGGATCTGGACTACAGTCAGCGCTGCTAGGCAGTGACATATGCTTTCCTCACAATCACTTACTGCACAAAGTTGTTCAATAAACCCCCAGGGTTTCTGTGGAGAATGGGGGTAGAAGGACAACATTGGGTATAGAGACGTTAAAGTACTGCATTGTACACCTGAAACTAACACAACACTGTGTCAACTGTATTCAAATAAAAAAAAATAAAATAAAACTATACCATGAAAATACTATGTGTTTATGAAAACAGAATAATAGCTAACTGNAATATCTAACTTCTCTTTAAACCCCCCCAAAAAACCCCAAAAACTAAAAACAAAAAACTTTGCCAGTGACATGTACACAAAAAGATACAAACCTAATAAAAATGGTAGTCCAGTTTTACACCTAAGAAATGGTTACAAATACTGAAATAAATATGACACTTTATTAAAATATTTTTTAATTAATTAATATATTTTGAGAGAGAGCAAGTGGGGAAGGGGTAGAGAGAGAAGGAGACAGAGAATCCCAAGCAGGCTCCTCGATGCCAGCTCAGAGCCCAACGTCGGGCTGGAACCCACGAAGCTGCGAGATCAGAACCTGAGCCGAAACCAAGAGCCAGATGCTTAACCGAGTGAGCCGCCCAGACGCCCCTTTATTTTTAAAAAGACCTGAAGTTTGCTTCTTGTGGAAATGGGTTGGGGCTTGTGAGTTATTGTGAGGTGGTAGAAGGAGGGTGATCTGAAATCAGACTCTGACAGAAAGTCGTAACACTTAGATATGGATGGGTGGGACTCAAAACACACACAACGAACTGAGGTGGTTGGTCGTTGTTTGACGTATGTGCGTGTGTATTTTGTGCATTCCTACGTGACTTGATTCAGCTGGGTGTAGTTCTCTGCTTTCGCCTAGTGCTTCCGGCTGACAAAATCACACATGAGGAAATTCAAAATTCACCTTATGCTCAAATTGCTCTCTAACATGTTAATCGCAAAGGGACAGACAAGTGTTATAGCAGTCTGTATTTGATTGTGCAAATGAATAAAGTCCCTTTTTGTGTTTCAGATAATCCCAGTTAGTTTTATTCCAGAGTCTTGAACAGTAATACATGGCTACTTGGTATTCTATTACATAATAAGAACACAATTTAAATCCCAAACTGGCTTTTCTGCATCTCTTAACAAATTTCTAGACCACCTTTCTCTCCTCTCAATTCTTATGNTCTCATCTTGCCCCTGAGAAATTTTGGCCAGTTTCAGAATGATTTTCTTTTATGGATTCTGACACTTCAAAATCCATAAAAACTCTCATGGAGATTACAATATGAAATCAGATCATATCAATATCATTTCTCAAATCATCTAACCCTGTATATAAAAGGTTTCTCCCTGGGGCACCTGGGTGGGTCAGTAGGTTGAGTGTCTGACTCCGGCTCAGGTCATGATCTCACGGTTCATGGGTTCAAGGCCCCCATCGGGCTCTGTGCTGACAGCTCAGAGCCTGGAGCCTGCTTCACATTCTGTGTCTCCCCTCTCTCTCTCTCTCCCCTGCTCCTTCTCTGCCCCTTCAAAAATAAACATTAAAATCTTTTAAAAAATAAAAATAATAAAATAATGTTAAAAAATTTTAAAAGAAAAAAGTTAGTTGACTTGTGAGTTAGAGACTCTTAGGGGAATGTTGACTGGCTGGCTGGAGGGTAAACATGGGNAGGGTCAGAGACAGAGGGAGACACAGACTCTGAAGCAGGCTCCAGGCTTTGAGCTCGCTGTCAGCACAGAGCCCAACACCGGGCCTGAACCCAGGAACCGTGAGATCATGACCTGAGCCGAAGTCAGACGCTTAACCAACTGAGCCACCCAGGCGCCCTAGACCTGTGTAGTTTCTAAAGTCACTAGGAACGAGTCAGGTGGGAAAAGGTTTTATCCTCATTCTTATCTGTACATACAATTTTATGGCATTATACAATTCCGTTGTGAAATGAATTCAAATACCATTTAATATGCATGTGCTTTCAGTTCTGAGGTACCTTAGAAAATACCATCCCATGGACCAAAGGTGGGCAAAATTTTCTGCAAAAAGCCTAATAGTAAATATTTTAGGCTTTGTAGGCCATACAGTCTCTGTCCCACTGCTCAATTCTGCCCTAAAAGCAGACATACAGTATGTAAACAAACAGGCCCAGCTGTGTTCCAATAAAACTTTACAGTAGCCCCCCTTTATCTGTGGGGAATCTAAGACCCCCAGTGAAACTGAACCCTGCAGTGCCTGAAGCTATAGATAGTCCCAAACCCTATATATACTATGTTTTTTCCTATACGTACATACCTATGATAAAGTATAATTTATAGGGGCGCCTGAGTGGCTCAAGCATCTGACTCTTTATTTCAGCTCAGGTCATGATCTTACGATGTGTGAGTTCAAGCCCCATGTCAGGCTCTGTGCTGACAGCATGGAGCCTGCTTGGGATTCACTCTCCCTTTCTCTCTCTGCCTCTCCTCCACTTATTCTCTCCCTCGCAAAAGAAATAAAAATAAACTTAAAAAAAGTATAATTTATAAATTAGGCACAGCAAAATGTTAACAGTAACTAACCATAAAATAATTATAACAATACACTGTATTAAAGTCATGTGAATATGGTCTATCTCAACACATGCTATTTACTGTACTCACCCCTCTTTTTGTGCTGACATGAAATGGTAAGATGCCTGTGTGATGAAATAAAGTGAGGGAAATGATGTGGGTGTTCTGATGTACTGTTAGAAGATACGTCAGGAAGACCATCTGCTTCTGAACCACAGGTGATCTTGGGCAACTGAAAGTGCAGAAAGCAAAACCACAGATAAGGGGGAGTTGCTGTGTTTACAAAACCAGATGGTAGGATGGATTTGTCCAGCGTACTGTAATTTGCCAACCCCTGCTCTGGACCAACAGCCTTCAGATTTTTTTTTGATGGCTCCTTGGGGCAGTCTCCGTCACCTCAGGGAAAGCCACGTGGGCAGGGACCTGAACTATACTTTATTCAACTGGAGAAGTTATTATTTTTATAAGTAGACTTTTGCATGAAATTAGGTTTGATTAAAAAGTTTCATTTCTAGGGGTGCCTGGGTGTCTCAGTCAATTGAGAGTCTAACTCTTGATTTTGGCTCAGGTCATGATCTCATGGTTCATGACATTGAGCNGATGACTCAGGCAAAACATCTTTTACAATTATGACACGTGGGGCTGGGGTGGGGTGGAGGGGAGGGACTTGGCTGGCTCAGTTGGTGGAGGGTGTGACTCTTGATCTCAGGGTTGTGAGTTCAGGCCCCACCTTGGGGGTAGAGATTACTTAGAACCTTATACAAAATATTGTGACATGCAGTCCACATGTGTTTTCATGTTACCAGAAATTCACCTGCCCACAAACTGTTAAGAGGATTTAAACAGACAATTTTAATAGCTCTAAAAATGCTTCAGCAAATCATTTCTCCACTTTGACTTTTTCTAAGTATAATGTTAAGGTATCTTAAAAATGCCCATGAGAGAGAGAGAGAGAGAGAGAAAAGAAGGTCCAAGGGAGGTGATATGGTAATATGGTATAGTGAAAAAAGGTACCAAATTAGGAATTCATATTTGGAT
>NW_027531335.1:32880-34353 GCF_008692635.1 Crocuta crocuta
CTTCAATTTTTTTTTTTTTAAGTAATCTCTGCATCCAAGGTGGGGCTCAAAGTCATGACCCCAAGATCAAGAGCCACATGCTCTACTGACTGAGCCATTCAGGCATGCCAACACCAAACTTAATCTTTGAGGCCAACATAAATTCACTATTAGATGACTAGGAAGAGAATAAATTCTGGACGTTTATTTACTTTTATCTTTCCAAAACCCATAGGGAAAAAAGCATTATCTTTCCCAAGTGA
This sequence comes from Crocuta crocuta, assembly GCF_008692635.1. Taxonomy (NCBI): domain Eukaryota; kingdom Metazoa; phylum Chordata; class Mammalia; order Carnivora; family Hyaenidae; genus Crocuta; species Crocuta crocuta. The sequence continues at coordinate 33,123 of NW_027531335.1, forward strand.
GCAACAAAATAAAAAGTATTTGGAGATACAGTTTTATACCTGGGAAATTAACATGTTTAAAACACATACAAGCTAATAATTACTCAATTGTGACAAAAGTCACATCCTCACAAGGACCCAGAAATCCCTTGTCTGCAATTCTGAAATCCAAAACGCTCTGGAAACTAAACATTTTGCTTTGTACTTTTAGTAAGTTATTTGACAGTCAAATTGATCTACCCTAAACTTATTTGGCAGAAGTATCTGACCTGAACTGAATGAGGCTATTTACAGGTATTCCTTTACCCCGTATGAATAATCGTGTGGCTTGCGGCAAAAAAAAACATATATTTGAATATGCAGTGTTTCCCCTGAACTCCCTGGGACGTTACAGAAGTGACAGTGTACGGCATTTGGTTCTACTCAAGTAAGGCAGACAACGCCAGGTCTTTTCCTGGTTGCTTCACAAGGAGAAAGTTTGAGCCCCACTCTAGCCTCCAAGGCCATGGGCCCAGACCCAACCCCGCCTCTCCCAACCGCCATCGTGAGCAGTTAGCTGAGGCTGACGGGTTCGGCGAAGTTTCCTGCCGTGACCTCAATGGGAAACGAAATGTCTCAGCAATCTAAGAGGAGAAAGTCAATGTTATCACGTTGGTGGTCAATGATCCGTTCAGAAAGAGCACCTTGGTCTTGGAAAAAAATACTTTTCTATTTTCATCGCTGGTCATCGGGCCATCGAGGGTCAGAATGAAGTTACGGATTCTTAGCCATCGGTATATGTTCGATACCTATTTACCACCTGACTGATGCACATCGTGGCCAGTCTGTGAGAATTTCCCTCACGTTAAGTGTGGGGGGCACCTAACAGTCACAGAGAAATCGTAACTGGAGGCCTTACGTCGGCGCGGCTCCAGCAATTACTCCGTAAAACTGGTACACTCCCCAAGTAGCTCTCATGGACCCCACCCTCTGGTCGCCAGGGTCGTATCTAGGGGTCTCGCTTAGGAATCTTGTAGTATACGGGGCAGGTTATTTCCGTAACACTAGAGGTGGTGGACTTGACTATGTACTACAGGTGGTGGGACACTCTGGGCTTGGATACCTTAAGACGACGTCAATGCTGATGACACAATGCCAATGTCTTGTTTCCTCACAAGGGAAAAAAGGGGACTCAAGATCACCCCTCTGAAGATGCCCGTCTTTGGAAATGCGGAGTCAGGGGACAAGTCGACCTGTCGGACCGCACCCACGT
>NW_027531335.1:34367-34668 GCF_008692635.1 Crocuta crocuta
CTGGCCCCGCCCCCGCCTTCTCTCCGCCCCGCCCACGCTTTCACCGGCCCCTCCCGAAATCTCGCGAGGTTAGGTGCGCGTCCGTATTTTGCGGGCAACTGGCTCTCCCAGCTGCTGTAATTGCTGCTGCGGGAGAAATTGGAGCTGCTGTCGTCGGCGCGCCCGCCCTCCCCCACAGAGAGCCGCCGCCTCTTCTCTCGCTCTCCCTGTGCACCTATCGCCGGGAGCGACGGCAGCAACAGTCCCTGGACCCACCGCCGCCTCCTCAGGCTGCTGCTCGGCCGGTCATCCCCGCAGCCCG
>NW_027531335.1:34920-35450 GCF_008692635.1 Crocuta crocuta
CTCGGCCCCCTCACCCGCGGGTGTGTCCTATAAATGGCGTCGGAAAGCGACACCGAGGAATTCTTTGATGCCCCTGAAGATGTGCACCTAGGGGGCGGCTACCTTGTAGGGTAAGTAACTGGAGCTGTGGCCCAGAAGCCGGGCGCTCCAGTCCCCCGGCTTCCCCCGTGCCTTCCCACCGCACCCCTCCCGGGTCCCGCTGTGTCCGCCACCGCCGCTCCTCGGTGTCTCGCCCGGGCACTTCGGAGGGAGTCGGGGGGAGGGGGGATCGCCCACCTCGGCCAAACCCCCTCCGCTCCCTGGCGAGCGGTCCCTGGGGCTGCGGAGCCACTTTCTCGTCCGGTCCGGCTTTCTTCGAGGTGGGACAGTTGTCGTGCCCGAGAGCCGGCGATCTGTGTTTGTGGGGTTGAGCGCTTTACCTCCGAGGCATCCGTTTTGGCCTTGGGGACCACAGATGAAAGGAGCAGTAGCAGGAGAAACTGCCTTTCTTGTTTTTTTGGTGCCGCTAACTTGCCTGTGCGTCTCAGAGG
>NW_027531335.1:35504-49872 GCF_008692635.1 Crocuta crocuta
AGATCCACATGGTTTTCTTAAAGTAGCACCTTACGGATGAGGCAGAGGAGATCGAAGACGACAAGGTCCTTACCATTCGGGAGAATTACGCTGTCTTACGAGGGTAGCCGGACGCACTTGTACACAACGGGCTACAGAGCTACAAACAAGTGCTGAGTAATCTGGTGGTTGGAAGGAGAGCCACAGCTTTGTGTTATTTATCGAATTCTGCAAGATGTTTTAGTGATGATTAGTATGGGAGATTCTGAGTAAGGAAGTGCAGTCGTTGGAATGCTTCGCTCGCCTGGGACTTCTTACCCACTCCTCTTCTCAAAGTTGAACCGGGATTTAAAGCTATTTCGCCCAACTCTTCTGCGGGCTCGTGTGGAAGCAGAAGCAGGGAAATACGTTTTCATGCTCTAAGCACTGGAGGATTGGTAAACTTCGTATGTTAATGTGAGTAGACGCTGATGTGGTTACAGGAGTTCAACTGCCTCCAATTCTCAGGCTTATCCCCACGGAAAAAATACCATGTTGGCTGCAAATAAAGTTATTTGTACTTTCTAGAAGACATGCTAAAGCCTAACATATATTCTATATGATATATACCCCAAAAGTTACAGCACGAGAATTAGATAGAAATGTTCATTGGTAGATCGCGGATGTGTTTCCACCAACCTTCCTACCACTGTTCTAAGATTTTTGGGGGGCAGTGGCCAATCTTGAGATGGCACTGAGGATCCTTCAAGTTCAGTGTCTGAAACAAGTTCATAGCTAGACGGTAGAGGATTGAAAATACTTTTGGATTTCCAATTGCATTGGATCCCCTTAAATTTTTGCTTTTGCGCTTTTCCCCTCAAAGTAACGAACTGTTGATCGAGGTTAAACGACAGACAGACTTAGACAGACTTAATCGTTCAGTGCTTTTGAATGTGTTTGTGTGGAGTGGGGGGAGGAAATGATTGTATATGGTTGTAATCAATTTAGGAATATGTGAGTATAGTTCCTTTTCAATGAACGAAACATTTAATTTTGCACATCTTTTTTTTTTTAATTTTTTTAATGTTTTATTTATTTCTAGGAGAGAGAGAGAGAGACAGCGTGAGCAGGGGAGGGTCAGAGAGAGAGGGAGTCACAGACTCCGAAACAGGCTCCAGGCTCTGAGCTGGCAGTCAGCACAAAGCCTGACGCGGGGCTCGAACCCACGAACTGCGAGATCATGACCTGAGCGAAAGTCGGACGCTTAACCGACTAAGCCACCCAGACGCCCCTGAAACATTTAATTTTGAAGGGCAGTTATATCAGGAGTGTAGATTATCTAGCTTAGTACCTGGCGCAGAGGAGGAACCCAAATGTCCATTCCCTTCGTCTTCCTTTCTTGGAGTTAACAAATTTAACTTCATGCAGTGTTTACTTTGGGAGGAAGTCTGCAGACCTTGGAAATATTTAACTTATTGGAACCCAGTGAGTCATTTTGATAGAATTAATAGAATCACTTCTTGCCTCTTGGGATAATAGAGTTTCTCAAGCACTTTGATCCTTCTCTAGTAGGTGAAGAGTCAAAACGTCTCTTGGAATCCAACCTTCTAATTTTAACTCTAACCTGTCCAAATATTCAACGTGTTGAGCTGTAGGGATAAAACCATAGTGTCAGCCTATGCATTTCACGGTTTCATTCTGTATTAGTGGGGGGAATTTGGAAGAGAATCAGACTCATCTGGAGAATTGAATCTGAAAAGAACTAGCAGTACCGGGAGGATTGAAAAAGGTTGGCATCATTAACATTTCCTCTGTCCTTTGTGACAGGTTTTGTCTTTTGCATAACGTACTGTGAAGAGACTTGGCTGGGTAACTAACAACCTAGAAATGCAGTGAGAAATCTTGATTTGTGGAAACAGATGGTGTCCCTGGATATCTGGTTATCAGAAATACCTTCTGTCCCTTGAGAGGAATTGGAGTGGCGTACCATACAAACTCTAAGAGGTTAACAGACTGAGTTTGCAAACTGTAAGAAATGTCCCTTGCTTTTGGGGATGCCGCAGTACACCGACCATTTCACCAAATTGTAGTGAACCGATTAGGCACTCGAGAGTTATCTCGTATGTTTTGTTAATCAGAATCCAAATACACAGTCCATTTCCTAAAATTGACTTCTTCTGTTCCCCTCTGGTGGTGTCTTCAGCTTTGTTGTCCTTCTCTTTGAAAGCAAATTTAGTAAGTTAAAAATCAGCCCTGCTTTTTAATAGGCTTCATTCTAGTACAGCCTACTTTTCCACAGTGGCAGATCCTCTCCACCTGCCCAGCTTTGCAATATGCACCGCATCTGTAAAGCTTTATTTTGATTGCTATTTTAGGTCAGATTTCCTTGTTCTCTCCATTTTTATATATGAGGAATCTTAGGCTTAGAGAGGTTAATGAATTGGTCTCTGAGACACACAGCTTGTAAGTGACAGCTGGGATATTTGAAGCCAGTTCTTCAGACTCCTAGTCCAGTATTTTTTTCCCCCAGTACATCATAGCTGCCTCACTGTGTGTGTGTGTGTGCGCGCGCGCGCGCGTGCGTGCGTATCGAGAGAGAGAGAGAGAGAGAGAGAGAGAGAGAGAGAGAATCTTCTTCCAAGAGATTCTGGAGTAAATTGCTTTAGGACCAGCTTGCTGAATTGAACTGATGCATCTGTTTAAAAGCAACAGCCCGCTTTTCGGTTCTCTTGGCTTGAAATTTCCACTTTCGCTTTCAGGAATATGTATTTTGTTTTATCAGATAAGAGTTCAGTAAGATCCTAGCATGTTAGAGGTAGAAGGAGCATACGGTTAAATTTCTTCATATAAAATACTGTGAAAACCAAAGCCTAAAGAGAGGAAATGACTTGTCCAAGGTGCCACAGCAAATTAATGGCAATGAGGATTGGAATCCAGGTCAGTCTCACAGTCTAGCGTTCTTTTTGCTACTTTGCTGTCTCTTGATAAAGCAGGAAAGGGAGGAGGAAGTGCGGTATAGTAGAAAAAAAGCCCTGGACTCTGAGTCATTTCATTTCCTCATCTTTATATTGAGATTACACTCTGAGAACTCTTCCAACTCTAAAAGTCTGTCATCGTGTTGCCTTTATTGATAAGCTTTTGGTCTTGGGAAATCTTTCCATGATTTTTTTAAAAAGTTCTTAGTTTAGCAAACTTGATGGTATTTGGTACATGATTCAAGACCCATTGATTTTAAGTTCGATGTTTGCTGGGGAAATTGTATATAAGGTGAATGCTCCTGCTAGTTTGTGTGGATTGTACATACACATACTAAAGGCTGGCAGTGAGAACATGTTATAGAAATAAATGTGACATTTTGAGCATTCTTAATTTTTTTTAATGGCAACCAAAATATTTTTGAGGCCTTGGAAGGAAGGATAGAATGGTAACATTTTTAGAATAGGAAAGGATCAGAGATCATTCAGTCTAGCCCTCCCATTTAATTGAAAGAGAAACCTAGGCTCAGTGAGCCGGGAAGGCAACACACAGCTAATGAGTAACAGACTAGAAACTAGAATCCAGGTCTCCTGATTCCTCATTTCTACCATGTTGCCTTGCCTGTGGAAGGAGGGAAAATACGGCTTGCTGTCCCTGCTCTAGGTTACTGGCCCTTACCCTGTCAGTGGGGTCTTAAGATGGTCTGTCTACCGTGATTCTGTTTGTTTGTTTGTTTGTTTGTTTTCATTTTCATTTTTTTCATGCCCTGCTGTCAGAGGACATGGACTGTTCTGTCTAGGAGTCTAACTTTTGCCCACTAATTTTCTCCAAATCAGGATGAAAACAGGTCGCAGGGAAAAGGTTGATCTAAGAACAGTGGTTGTTATTTAGTTCAGTGTCTGGAGTCTACTTAAGAAAAAGGAAAAAAAAAAAAAAAGGAGTCTGGTTAGTATTAACCCCCATCTTTCTTCTTCTTCTTCTTCTTTTATGAGAGAGAGAGAGTGAAGGGTAGGGGGCAGAGGGGGAGAAAGAGAGAATCTTAAGCAGGCTCCACGCTCAGCCCGGAGTTTGACGAGGGGCTTGATCCCAAGACCCTGGGATCATGACCTGAGTCAAAATCAAGAGTTAGACACTGAACTGATTGAGCCACCCAGGCGCCCCTATTTTTTTTTTAGGTAGGTTCCATGCCCATTGTGGGGCTTGAATTCACAACCCTGAGATAAAGAGTTGCATGCTCTACCAACTGAGCCAGCCAGGTGCCCCACCGGACTATCATTTTAGATTGAAGCAATGGTGAAATCTTGATTTTTAAGTCATGAGAACTGGGATCAAAGTATCCTGAAGAGTTGTTCAGTCTAAATGCAAAAAGTTGCATAGCTGCCTTTGTTGAAAACTCAGCTTCTCACTTTACTTAAGCATCAGAAGTATTTCTCTCTGAGGGAAAATTGATGCAAGTTTCAATAAAAAAAAATTTGTGCGGAGTGCCTGGGTGGCTTAGTCGGTTAAGCGTCCGACTTTCGCTTAGGTCATGATCTCGTGGTTCGTGGGTTCGAGCCCTGCGTCGGGCTCTGTGCTGACTGCCAGCTCAGAGCCTGGAGCCTGTTTCAGTCTGTGACTCCCTCTCTCTCTGACCCNCATTCGTGGGTTGCATTTAATCAGATTACATTTATAAATCATGGATTATATTTGATTGTTTTTGACTTTGTAGATTGATAGAAATATATTTGTAAATGCTGTTTATCACACCCATGTAACATTGTATTGCAGTGTATGGGGAGCAATCTACATATAAGGTAAATTCAGGCTCTAAATTTACTGGCCTCCAATTATTAATTGGTGACTCATGGAGGTAGGACAGTCCGTATGGCAATTTGGGGTCTCAATTTGTATTTGTACAAACTCCTATAACCTGAAAACTTTGTTCTTGTGATAACTGCATAAAATAGGGTAGATAAAATTTAATTTTTAAAATCTTGAAAACCGGGGCACCTGGGTGGCTCAGTGGGTTAGGCGTCCAACTTCGGCTCAGGTCATGATCTCACTGTTCATGGGGTTTGAGCCCCGCATCGGGCTCTGTGCTGACAGCTCACTCAGAGCCTGGAGCCTGTCTTCCGATTCTGTATCTTCCTCTCTCTGACCCTCCCCTGCTCACACTGTCTCTCTCTCTCTCTCTCTCAAAAATAAATAAAACATTTAAAATAAATAAAATCTTGAAAACCTACACACTTATAGGATGTTGACAGTTCAGTTGTGGCCCTACAGAACAGAAAATGATTTCTAGTTGTTGGTATTTGAGACTTAAGTGTGTAACCTCTACGTTACACAACCATCCATGTGTTCTTTTCATTGTTTTAACTTGATAAAGTCAAGTCAGTTTGCCGAGCAAGCCCCTTGAAGACACTGTATGTTTCCTTCTCATACTCTGCCTGCACTTCTGGTAATTACTTCCGGGGTAGTGTAGGTGGAGGAAGAGTTGGTTGCTGAGGGTGGTGGTGATCGAGGTAGAGGTGGTGNCCTGGAGTGTAAATAACTGAGATAAAACAAAGCACACCATTTAGTATTGTTTTAGATTCTGACCTACATAGTGCAAATTAAATAATCCTTTTTGTAAAAGATTAATAGCCTATAAAAAATAACCCCAAACAAACTTTAAGGTAACAAAAATTGTAGGTACTTTATGATATCCTCCTGATATCTAACTTGAATTGATAAATAACCTACATTTCTGTTTTCTACCCAGAGCTCAACCAATTTCTACAAACGTTCACAAGATCTGTTCCCCCTCTAGCTGTCTGTCAGATATTATGCAGCTAAACAGCTAAACCTTTAATTGGGTGCTTTCCTGACTCTTCAGAGCGGAACCCTATTCTTATTTCAAACTGAGCGGTCTTTGTGTTAGTTTGTCATCTTGTGATTCAAAATTGAAAAAAAAAAGCACGTGAGACATAGTGTGGGCCTCATACCTGATGGCAATCCCAATGTTCCCCCCCTCCCCCGTCTGTATACAAATTTATCTTGGTTACCATAGCAACCAGCCTATCAGTTATTCTTATAGCTCTTTTGCTTTCTCTCAGCTACTAGGATTACCATATAATCCGGTTCTGCTAAAGCTCTTCAGGTCTTAGCATTTTATTACCAGCTGCAGCTGTCTGGCAGTTTACAGTTTGGCATTCCATCAGGGTCAATTAGTTTTAAGTCCACAAAACCTTTTTGTCTCCAAACATTTTAAGTGTACAGAATTTAACAAGAATGCATTTAGGCAACAGTTCCTCATACTACTGTTCTCAGTTCCATTGTTAGTCATTGTCTTGAATATTGAGTACATTGCACCACTGACGTGGATGGCCATCCTTTTGTAATACAAGCTAGAATAAATGTCAAGGTCAAGAGTGACCATTTAAGAAATATGCTTGTAAATGTGATTTTAGACTTGGTATCATCCCACACTAAATGAAGTGACTTAAAAGCACCTTGATTTATCAGCAACTACCAAATAAGTAATCTGGCTTCTAACAAAAATGATTTCTGTAGGTTGTAGAAAGAATGTTTGGCCCTTAGACTAATTCATTCTAATTTGAGAAAATTGTTTAGAAATTTAACAGGAAAGGTTATCTTTCCTTTGCAGCCTTCAAATAAACAGGAAAATTCTGAAAGGTAAAGACTGAATTATTGTATGGGTCTTTAGAATAGAAGTCTTTCTATTTACTTGATAAGTGCATTTTTTAATCTCTTAAAAACCTCAGAATTCAGGTAAATAAAATAGTTTTGAACCATAAGTCTTTACTTGTCTTACTAAAAATAAGGATATTGAAGGGGCGCCTGCCTGGCTCAGTCAGTAGAGCTTGCAACTCCTAATCTCTGGGTCGTGAGTTCCAGCCCCACGTAGAGCATACAGTTTACTTAGAAAATAAGAAGGGGTGGGGTGTGCCTGGGTGGCTTAGCCAGTTGAGCAACCGACTCTTGATGTCAGCTCAGGTTTTGATCTCAGGCTTGTGAGTTCAAGCCCCGAGTTGGGCTCAACGCTGGGTATGGAACCTACTTAAAACAAAAACAAATAAAAAAGTGTATTGAAGAAATATTTAGGATATATATTATCTGCTGGTTTATGTTCTAGTGTTTGTGTTAGTGTTTTTGGTGCTCATGTTTGTTAATATTGTAGAGTGTAGTAGTGACTTTTTTAAAAAAATTTTTTAATGTTTTATTTATTTCTGAGAGAGACAGCATGAGCAGGGGAGGGTCAGAGAGAGAGGGAGACACAGAATCTGAAACAGGCTCCAGGCTCTGAGCTACCTGTCAGCACAGAGCCCGACGCGGCGCTCGAACCCACGAACCTTGAGATCATCACCTGAGCCGAAGTCAGGAGCTTAACGGACTGAGCCATCCAGGCACCCCAGTAGTGACTTCTAAATATGCACAATTAATCTCTGACGTTAACTGACATACGTAATGTGTTAATGGTTTAGTAAATATTAGTTTCCATTTCCATACATAATGATAAATAATGTTCTTTTAAAGATCAAAGAATTTTAGTCTTAAGATTTGGGGAGGGGGGCCTGGGCTCCTGGGTGGCTCAGTCAGTTGAGTGTCCGACTTCAGCTTAGGTCATGGTCTCACCAATAGTGAGTTGAGTCCCTGTCAGGCTCTGTGCTGACAACTCAGAGCCTGAGAGAGTGCTCTGTATGTGCACAAAGGGGGGAAGGAGGAGGGGAGGGAGGAAGAAAGAGAGAGAGAGAAAGAAGGAGGGAGAAGTAGAGGGGGAGAATCTTAAGCAGGTGATGCTGGGCTCTATCCCACAACCCTGGGATCATCATGACCTGAGCCAAAATCAAGAGTCAGACACTCAACCGTAGCCACCCAGATGCCCCAAATGTTTATCTTGTTAAATAAAGGATTATAAGATTGTAAGTTTATGAAATGATTAAATCTTCCTGGTTTGAATTTTTATTGAAATTGTGATTAGAATGGTTTCATTTTAAGACTAGTATATCCTAATCAAAACTGTGGTTAAATTCTGCTAATGCTCCAAGGAGAACTTAANTGCCAAGCGTGAAGCATAAAATTTTTGGAAACTCCTGACAGAAAATGTTAACAATATTTTCCAGTAGGGAGCCTGTACAGAGTAAGCCATCCCTCTATAAAACCTACTTGACCGGTACTAATTGTCACAGACTATCCCAGTACAAATTCATTGAACTCTGGGCATTCTTACAGGTCAAACTTTCTAGAGAACCAATAAATAGAATGTAGAACTGTATTCAAACCCACTGGTTACTCAATAGGCTCAAAAGAAGAGGTGGGAGTGTTTTTTCTGGCATTGCTCTTGAACTGGAAAAACTAGCCATGGATGAACTTAATATCCATAGTTCTCTTTTAAATTTGTTCCTGAAAGCCTGTTTAAATTGGGAGACTGAGGGAATCTTCTTTCTGTTTATTAGCAGTACTGTTAACAATTTGTGTGTTTTTTAAAAATCTCTTTTAAAATATGCTTATCTACTCATGTCAAACTGAAATGGCAGGTTGTTTGAACATATCTCCAGGCCCAGTTCCACTTCACTTACCCCCAGCTTTCTCCTTCCTTGCTTACCCAATGTCATTAGTACAGAGATTCAATAACTTACTGTCTGTCCCTTACAACTGAGAAGGGACCATGATGGCTGAAATATAATGGGTGGATCTTTGGGAACAAGCAAGGGAAAGATTGGTTAAATTGAATATAGTGAATGCATTGGTAAGTGGGATTGGTTAGCGTTGCAGGTGAGGGTAAGTTTATTGGGTTAGTCGAAGATAAGTGAGCAGAATGAATAAATAGCTTAATAAAACTAGTACCTTTGTGGGGTGCCCAGATGGCTCAGTTGGAGGAGCATGTGATTCTTGATCTTGAGGTTCTGAGTTTGAGCCCCACATTGGGTGTATAGATTAATTTAAAAAAATAATAAACTTTTAAAAACCCACTAATACTTTTGTGAATGAGAGTAAGTTTGTCAATAATTTGCAATTGGTATTTTTACTTTATTGGGTTGGCTTTAGAGATTATGGCTAATGACTGAGATCAGTTGTTTTTCCTTTAAGTGAACTTTACTATCCATCTTTTGTTCCACGTCATAGCTCTTGGCTGTTGACTTTTAACCTTTGCCTTATTTCCCAGCATAGAGAGATGTCCACAGCTGATGTATGGTAGTGAAAGAAAGGTGTAGATGGTGATAGGGATGGTGAGTAGGCATGCTCTGTTGTGTTCCACTTCTCTTCACATTTTCTTCTACTTTTGAACTTCCTGGTTCTCTCAAATCTGCACTCCCACCCCCACACCAGTTCCTATTAAGAGCAAAGAGGGAGGAAATGGAGGGGCCTGAGGTAAGGACAGTGGTTTGGATTTATGGAACCTTTGTAACTTGAGGACATCCTGTACTCAGCAAATATTCAGTGTTAAGAGTGAAGCCTTGGGAGGTGTTGCCAGTTTTATCCCACAGCCATATATCCATTCCCCTGTTACCAACTATTTGTTCTAGGGATGAATGTGTTCACAGTGAGAAAGAAGTATTATAGTCCTACATGTTGTTACTTGTGAAGAATAATACCATACTGTAAACANTGAAGTCGGATGCTTAACTGACTGAGCCACCCACACGCCCCTGAGCATTCGTTTTCAAAGTACTTTTAGTTATATTACCTCTTCTGATTATCGGGCAGTTCTGTGAGACAGAAGGACAATTTTTGTGAGACCGGTAGGACAGTTATTATTCTGATTTTGCAAATAAAACTCAGCTCAGGGTAGATAAGGGCCAGCCAGCAAAAGTGGAGCTTAACCACTTTGTGGTAATTTTATGATGATTTTGAATAAAGATCTAAAACATNTTGTATTTTAAATATGGATTATTAGAATGATGAGACTAACCCTCCTGCTGCTTGGGTATGTATAATTTAAACAATGAAAAGTATATATATAATTTGTTTAAATGTTTATTTACTTTTGAGAGAAAGAGATAGAGGGTGAGCGTGGGAGGGGCAGAGAGAGAGGGAGACACAGAATCCGAACCAGACTCCAGGCTCTGAGCTGTCAGCACAGAGCCGGATGTGGGGCTCGAACTCACTAGGTGAGACCATGACCTGAGCCAAAGTCAGATGTTTAACCGACTGAGCCACCCAGGTGCCACTAAAAAGTATATTTTTAATGTTTGTTTATTTTGAGAGAGACAGCCAGTGTCGTGGGGGAGGAGCAGAGAGAGAGACTCTAAAGCAGGCTCCATGCTCAGCAGGTAGTCCGCTGTGGAGCTTGATCCCACTACCCAGGACATAAGGACCTGAGCCAGAATCAAGAGTCAGAAGCTTAACTTACTGAGCCACCTAGGCACCCCCCAAAAAAGCAATGTACGTATTTCAAGTTGACTTATTTATTTTGAGAGAAAGCAATATATATATATATATTTCAAGTTTACTTATTTATTTTGAGAGAGAGAGAGAGCCAGTAGGGGAGGGGCAGAGAGAGGATCCCAAACAGGCTTCATGCTCAGTGCAGAGCCTGACTCGGGGCTCGAGCTGATGAATCATGAGATCATGATCTGAGCTGAAATCAAGAGTAGAATGCTTAACCGACTGAGCTACCCAGGCATCCCAGAAAGCAGTATTTTTAATGTTCTTTTTAAGCATTGATGGAATTGATTATGGTACAGTAGCTAGGTCAGAAAATGACCTTGCTACTGAAAGAGCTGGAATCCCAGATACTGCTACTGCATTTCAAAGTGTATGTGCTTTGTTCCTAAGGGAAAACCCCTCAAGATGTGAGCCCGTGCTGATGGGGCTTGTGTGTTCTGTGCCTCATCAAAATGTCTTGATCCCAGATTTTTTTCCCCCTGTATTTGTTTTGTAGATTGTTGTCAATTGTTTATTTAGTCCAGTGTTTTGTGGTTTTTTCTTTCTTTCTTNCAAAGGTGTTTTCTAGCAGTAACAATGAATGCATGTGGTAGTTATTAATATTTTCCACCTAATCAAACCTCTTTTGGCTGTCAAATTAATGGGAAAAATGCATTCCTAGTAGCTAAGTGATTAGAAAATTTACACTGTGAGTAATTACTATTTAGGATATAAATAAGATTGAATAACCTTTTTTATAATAAATAATAAACTTGCCACTCAGAGTGTTTTATGTAGGTAAGCATTCGAGGTAATTTGAGATTAGAGTATCTATCAAGTATTTAGTACATACTTCATTAAAGAATACAGAAGTAGAAATTCAGATACGTAAAGCATAGTATCAAATTTATAAGATAAAATGCTTGGGATGCCTAGCTGGCTCAGTTGGTTAAGCGTCTGACTTCAACTCAAGTCACACACGATCTCACAGTTCATGGGTTCGAGCCCCACCTTCAGGATTCTGTGTCTTTCTCTCTGCCCCTCCCCCACTCACACTCTGTCTCTCTCTCAAAAGTGAATAAATGTTAACAATTTTTAAAAATAAAATGCTTAATGTTAAATGTACAGAAATGTGTTCACTTTTCTATTATTCATGATATGGAGGGAGAACATGAATAATTAAAAGCTACCATTTACACCAAAACCTCAGTTCAGTCATTAGCTTACAACTTCCTTTCCCATCACACCTTTTATCACAGATAGCAGTAGATTTTTTTTAAAAATTGAAAAGTAAACGGTTTGCTTTGATTCGTTGTTGTTGTTGTTGCTATTGTTGTTCCTCTACCCATCTTTGGTGTTGAGCAGTAAACTCAGAAGGAGAAAAGCAAAGGATCTCAAAGCCTGAGCAATCAGTTCACTGATCATAGAATTGATTTATATAAAGTTTTTAAAGAGGGAGTTTTGAAACATCTTNATTACTGGCATTTACTTTTTGTGTATATATATTTTTTGAGTAAGCTCTGTGCCCACCATTCAACTTGAACTCATGATCCCAAGATCAAGAGTCGCATGCTCTACCAGATAGGTCAGTCAGGTGCCTCATTTGGCATTTACTCTTAAAAAAAATTTTTTTTAAGTAATCCCTGTGTCCAGTATGGGACTCAAACTCACGACCCCGAGATCACGAGTCCCATGCTCCACTACTGAGCCAGCCAGGCACCCTGGGCATTTACATTTTAAGATTAGTACACTATGGGGTGTTTTAGATAATTTACAGAATCATATTAGCACATTAACTTGGTAACACTTCTGATACAGCTTGTAGCTCAATTTCTTGTTTGTTTACTTTTAAAAAAATAAATTACAAAGTGATTTAGCATGACTGCATTAGTATTAGTATTAGTATTAACTTCTCCAGGCAGTCATGAATTTAGTTACCTGTTTCTGTTATGATTTTACTAAAAATTACTTGTTTTAATGTTTATTTAGTTTTGAGAGAGAGAGAGACACAGAGTGTGAGTGGTGGAGGGTCAGAGAGAGAGGGAGACACAGAATCTGAAGCAGGCTCCAGGCTCTGAGCTGTCAGCACAGAGCCCATCGCGGGGCTCGAACCCCGAACTGTGAGATCATGACCTGAGCTGAAGTTGGCCACTTAACTGACTGAGCCACCCAGGTGCCCCTACTGTTGTGTTTTTTTTTGTTTTTGTTTTTTTAAGCAGGCTCCACTCTGGGAGTGGAGCCCATCTCAGGGCTTGAACTCACGACTCTGAGATCAAGACATGAACTGAGATCGAGAGTCAGATGCTTATCCGACTGAGCCACCTAGGCACCCCTAAAAATTACTGTTTTTCCTAGTGTATTTTTGAGCAAGAGCGAGCAAAGGAGGGGGGCAGAAGGAGAGAGAGAGAGAGAGAGAGAATTTCAAGCAGGCTCCACTCCACACTCAGTGCAGGAGCCTAACACAGGGCTCCACCTCACAACTGCGAGATCATGACCTGAGCCGAAATCAAGAGTCAGATGCTTAACCAACTGAGCCACCCAGGCATCCTCTAAAAATTACTTTAAGTCATTAATAGATCTGATTTTTAACTAACCCACTTTGACAAATTGGGACATTGTGAAATAGATGTCTTCTGGAGTTATTGTTTCATTGTGGGTATTTATTGAATGGCCCTAAAATGTGTAAAGTAGAATGTTTTTAATTTAGAATTCTTGAGTGGGCCCAGGGAATGGCCCTGGGCCATTTTTTGTCATTTTTGTCAGTAAATAGATTATCAAGATATTCTTTCAGGAATATGGCATAAAACTATATAAATTATGTAAATCAATTTTGAAAAATCAAGTTGTCATTTTAGACAAAATACACACAGTTGCCAAAGAGTCTATTTTAAGTTTGTAATTACTTTATACATGACTAGATTTATATTTCTTAATGAAGTTTTATTTTATTAAAGATCATTTGTAAATACTGCCACAAAAGCTGCTTTTAAAAAACAGCCATTGTGCCAAAGTTTTCACCATCTGTTCCCATTAATATCATTGATAAAATAGTTATTAGGTATTTTAGATATAGTCTTCTTGGCTTTCATAGTATTTAAAACAAAATGGCCTTTCAAAGAATAATAGCAGTAGTAATTCACATCTTGAAGGATTCAGTTAATTCCCTGTTTGATAATTATAACTATGTTCTTGGCTTTTTATTAATCTTGTTAGTCAGTCAGTATTGTCATGTATCTAGGGAAATACGAATGAGTCCTGTTTTCAACTGCCTAGTGAAAACATGACATGATAGGTTGTACTAGGAAAATAAGACTCATTTGTGATTGCCTAGCACTTATATTTTTCCTGATATTCCTGGACTTTTCAGGTTTAGTTGGGATTATCACTTTTGGTAGTAGCCAACTTAAAATAGAGCTTTGGGAATGGGTGTGATACTGTCACAAATGATTTGATTTTGAAAAGCCAGCAAACGATTCTCTCTTAGATCTCATTTCTTTAATTTGAGTACTGTGGTTAGTGGAAGGTGTTACTTGACTTACCACTCTCTGTGGGTGGCTTTATTGCTTCGCATATGATTAGTAAAATTTACCATAATAATGCAACTAATAAAATCAGTTAAGTACACTTCAATACTGCATACCAAAGTTTAAAAACTATGCACTTAGAGCAAGATTTAAAAAATAAAACAGTATTGGGGCGCCTGGGTGGCTTAGTCGGTTAAGCGTCCGACTTTCGCTTAGGTCATGATCTTGCGGTTCGTGGGTTCGAGCCCCGCGTCCGGCTCTGTGCTGACTGCCAGCTCAGAGCCTGTAGCCTGTTTCAGAGTCTGTGACTCCCTCTCTCTCTGACTCTCCCCTGCTCACGCTGTCTCTCTCTCTCTGCTAGAAATAAATAAAACATTAAAAAAAATTTAAAAAAATAAAAATAAAAATAAAACAGTATCTTATCTAAATTTGAACTGTTTTCAGTTTTTGTTCCACCTGGGGTTTGGGTTTTGTTTTTGTTTTTAGCTTTGTGTTTGATGTTGTTTTTCTGCCTAGCCTTAGTGGGGAGAAAATCTTTATGTCAGGGGTTTTGATGACCAGAT
>NW_027531335.1:50038-56582 GCF_008692635.1 Crocuta crocuta
TCGTGTTGGTCTTAGTTTGCCGTAAGCAAACTATTTCCTATTCAGTTGACTGGGCTTTAGAAAGCAAAACTCTTCTAATTATCTGCTGAGTTTAATGACTGGCTAAGGCCTTATCTATGCTCATATCCTGTTCACCTCAAGGGCCTTAGAATCTTCAGCACCTTCTTTGTACAGGAAAGCTGTTCTCTGTTCTGCTTGATTCAGTTCCTTGACAAACTGTTTAAGCTCTTTTTACTTTTTCGTTTTCCTAATGGCAAAGGCAGAAAAAAAAAAGAGGATAAAAACAAAATCAAACTGTAGAATAATTCACTGTTGGCCCTTGGTAGTCACCTTCCTAGAAGAACAGTGTTTCCCAGGCCACCAGCTTTACTCCAGCTGACTCCCTCTCCTCCCTCCTTCCATGTCATTGCTTCTCTTTACCTCTTCAGGTGTCTGTCGGGAATTTTACAACCTGACAAGAGGCTTCTTCAGAGCCATCCTCCTTTTTAAAATTTTTTTCTCAGAGCCAAAAAAAAGGTGCGTCCTCTTACAGGAAAATACTTCGTTCATCTGTCTTTCTGTGTGCTGCCAGATTGTTTTGGTATATTCTTTTCACCCAGTGCAGTAAGAAGTCTGGAAACACGAATGTGAAGTGGGAGATTGCTCTTAATATTTTGTGTACTTTAGGAGGTGGGTCTTTGAGCTCCTCGTTGTTCAGTTGACTGTGAAGCTGGTGGCAGATGTAGGTTTAGTTTGCAGTCTTCTTCCTGCCTGCTCTCAGAAGGCTTACAGATTGTGTGTGCTTGTTTTTCACAAAACCCTCAGGTAAGAGGTAAAGAAACACCGAGCCCACAAGGCAGAAGGATCTGTCTGTAGCTGAAGGGTGAGAAACTAGAGGTAGGATGCTTTATGGGATCTGGCTCTTTGAAACCGTAAGCATGCAGTGTTCTTTTGACAGTAGACTTAAGCACTTGCACCGTGATTTTAAGGCCTGATTGCCCTAAATCCATAGCACATGAGTGATGAAGATTTAAGTTTAAAATCGGAAAAAGTGATCCAGTGATTGGAGAGAAACCGCTTGCTGCAGCTCTGATAAACTAAGACTCCTATACAGTGGGACATGTCCATACCGCGTCCCAAAAGCTAAGCTTTGCAGTAAGCCAGGCAGACCAGTGCACGGAATGGGCTTCTGTGTGGGGAATCTAATCTCTGTAGGTTCTTAATACACACCTGTAGTGATTGCCGTTCAAGTCTAGGAGCTATTAGTTCTTCAGGTTGTGGAAGGAATTTGAGACTATGTACTGACAAACATGGGAGACAAATTCTACCTCCGATTGCAGAAGGCTCATCAGTTTTCTGGTTAACAAATAATGTATCTGAACTGTTTCTAGTATCCTTTTTATAAAGTGAAGAGTGTCTGAAGGTGGTTTTGTATATATGGTAACTGAATCCCTTTATTAAAAAACAAAAACAAAAACGTTTTTTTAATGTTTATTTTTGTGAGAGAGCACGCTAGCAGGGGAGGGGCATAGAGAGAGAGAGGATCAAAGCAGGTTCTGTGCTGGCGGCAGGGAACCCAATGTGGGGCTAGAACTCACAAACTACTAGATCATGACCTGAACCAAACTGGGACGCTTAACTCACTGAACCACCCAGACGCCCCACTTTATTTATTTTGAAAGGTTTTATTTTATTTTATTTTATTTTATTAAATTTGTTAATGTTTTTATTTATTTTTGAGAGACACAGACANGAGCCACCCAGGCACCCCTAAAAGGTTTTATTTTTTAAAGTAATCTCTCCACCCAATGTGGGGCTCAAACTCATGACCCTAAGATCAAGAGTCACATGCTCCACCAACTGAGCCACCCAGGTACCCCTTGAATCCCTTTTTAATGCCAACATAATTGTAATTGATATTTATCTAGAAAGTTGGCTTGATGTTTATTTAACCTATATAGGTTAACCTCATTTTGAACATACTGAGGACAGCTTACAAATAATATGAATATGTTTACATAATGGTTATAAGTCAATTTACATAGCTAGAGAATTTGGGTTTTCCTACCCTTCACTGAGTGTTTCTGAAAAATGTCCTTAACTGCACATATACAGTGGTATTTGCATCTGGGCATACACACAGAACGCACTGTCTGGCAAAGCTTTGACTGAATTCACACGTGTGCAAATCATTTTTTTCCTGGTCAGTGAACACGATTGAATACTAAGATGAATGTTTATACAATGACATTGGCCATGTGATTCCTCCCACTTTGTCCCTTTATCGCATAGTAACAGATCATAGGATTAATTGCCCACTCAATTAACTTGGTTGTGGGGTAGAGTTCCCAGATAAAATACAGGACTCCCAGTGAAATTCCAATTTCGGATAAACATACTTAATGGTGAAAATGTGTTTGTTGTTTATCCGAAATTGGAATTTAACTGGGCAGCCTACATTTTTGGTTGCTAAATCTGGCAGCCCTTGGTGGGGGAGAAACAGAAGACTGGTGGGCATGGGCACCCTTATGAGATTTAAATACAGCTAGAGTGTGCAGTGATAAAAGGTAGCCTGTACTCTGACAGGAATACTAAGATTTTTGAGTGCCATGTTTATTTTGGAGTCCAACACTTTTTTCTTTGGAAATGCATCAGTGAAAACAAAGCTCAGAAATAACGAAACTTAACAATACATTGTTTAGGGATACCTTATCTTTTTAAAATGATAAAGTAAGGAAACAGTAAATCAAATCTGGGCTAGTGGTTCCCTTTAAGAGAAAGGCAGCAGATGGAATAGGGCGACACAGTAGCTGTCCTGGTCTTCATGCTATTCTCATTCCCAGGTGACATGGTGAATCACAGTTCATGTTATTTGTTATGCTTCATAATTACATGCATGTGCTATATATCAAGTGTAAAATATAAGTTTAGGAGTTATATATATATAGGTTGCAATGAAAAAATCAGACTACCTGCACAGTTTCACTGCCTGTATTTACCAAAATAAACCCTAGATCCCCCAAATAAAGAAGGATTCATTGCTTCCTTATCTTCACCAGGTTAGCATCCTTAGTTCTGTATATCATTCTGCTTGGTTTCTAGAACATTCACTAAATTGGTTTCTCTTTCAGATATGTTCTCTTTCATCAGCGTTCCTCTTAAAATGTGTTCTTATCAGGGAGAAGTAGAGCAGAATTGAACCACTCCACTTGCCCTGGCCATAATAGTTCCTCAGATTACACTAGCTATTTCGGTGGCCATATCCCAGCCTTTACTGTGTCTGAACAATCATCAAAAATACCTGAATGTTTTTACGTGGTTTGCTATTAAGTCCCATCTCCCCAATCATGCGTTTTACATTTATCCCTACTACATTGCATTCTGTTAAGATTTGGCTTATTGTTATAACCTCTTCATGTATTTTTGGGTGCTGTCAGCTAGTATATTCCCTATCCTTCCCAACCTGGTGTCTTCTGCAGATTTGGCAGCTATGCCATCAGTGTCCACATGCAAGACATTAATAAGAATAAGTAGGATAGGGGCTCCTGACTGGCTGAGTCGGTAGGGGGTGCAACTCTTGATTTTGGGGTTATAAGTTCGAGCCTCACACTAGGCATAGAGATTACTTAAAAATCAAAAAATCTTTTAAAAAATAATAAATAGGATAGAGAGCAGTGGAAATTATTTGATAGTTCCTTATGGTTTTTCATTGATGCATTAATCAGCATACCTTGAGTAATGTTCAACCAGTTACAAACCCACCTAAGTGTATTCTAGCTTATATCTCCTTGTTGTCTGAAAGGATATTGTGAGGGGCCTGGCTGGCTCAGTCTGTGGAGCATGTGACTCTTGATCTCAAAGTTGTGAGTTCGTAGCTCACATGGGTGTAGAGATTACTTAGAAGTAAAATCTTTGGGGCACCTGGGTGGCTCAGTCTGACTTCGGCTCGGGTCATGATCTCCCGGATTTGTGAGTTCGAGCCCTACATCGGGCTCTGTGCTGATAGCTTGGAGCCTGCTTCAGATTTTGTGTCTCCTTCTCTCTCTGCCCCTCCCCTGTTCATGCTCTACCTCTCTCTCAAAAATAAATAAATTTTTAAAAACTGAAATCTTTAAAAAAAAGAAGAAAGGATATCAGTGAGAGTATTATAAAATTGAGTGCTTAAATCCAGATTTTTTTTTACATGTGTACAGTATTCCCTTTATATTCAAAGCCAGTAACCCTATCAAAAAAGACAATTAGGTTAATCTTGTATGACAGGCTTTCTGTGAATGCTTACTGACTCTTTTTTTAAAACTAGGTGGGTTTTTTTTCTTTTAAGTTTATTTATTATTTATTTTGAGGGAGAGAGCACATGTGCAAACAGGAGACAAGGAGAGAGAGCTCTATCTCACAGACTGTGAGATCATGACCTGAGCCGAAATCAAGAGTCTGGACACTTAACCCACAGAGCCACCCAAGGAGTCCTGAATGCTTACTGACTCTTAATGATTATCTTACCCATGCCTAGGTCCCAAACCATTTAACAGTGTGCTTAAGAATTAAGAATTTTGCTTGGGAATGGGGTACCTAGGTGGCTCAGTCGGTTAAGCGGTGACTTCGGCTCAGTCATGATCTTGGTCCATTGGTNNNTCGGATTCTGTGTATTCCATCACTTTCTCTCTCTGCCCCTACTCCACTCACGTTCTGTCTGTGTCTCTCTCAAAAATAAATAAACATTAAAAAATTAAAAAAAAAATTTTTTTTTTGTTTGGGATTGACATCAAGCAAATCTGTTTATAGCTTTTAGCATTTACCTACTTTCCAATGTTGACTATTCATTGTTTTTCTCATTTTCCTCTTTTATGCTATCTGATTCTTTAAAGCCTTTAGATAGGGAGTAAGCTGTGTACATTCTGGGGTATGCTGGGATATAATTTGTCTGGGACAGGAGAACTGAACTCATTTAGATTATCTAGATACTTTTTATCTCCTTGAATGCTTTGGGATTCCATTTCCTCATTACAATTTGTTTTTCCTTTTCTGGTTTGACTTTCAGTAATCNACCATGAGAATTTATACAGGATGGACAACCTCGTTCCTTTTGTTGTTGTTTGTTTGAGTTTTTTTTAAGGACTATATTTTTAAAGCAGTTACAGGTTCACAGCCAGATTGAGAGGAAGGTACAGAGATTCCCCATTCACCTCCTCCCAGGCGCACATGCAGAGCCTCCCACATTATCAGTATCCTCCACCCGTCAATGAGGCTACACTGATGCATCATACTCACCCATACATAGTCCATAGTTTGCCGTAAGGTTCACACTTGGTGTTGTACATTCTACCGGTTTGGACAAATGTATGATGTGTATCCCTCATTATAGTATCATACAGAGTAGTTTCACTGCCCTAAAAATCCTCTTCAGGATGAATAACCTGGTTCTTCAACACATGAACAGCAAGTAATAAAAGAGATAGAAGGGGAACCTACTGATTGAGAGAGACATAACAACTGATTGTAACACATGGACCTTATTTGGATGTTAATTGAAATGAACCAACTGTAAAAAGTAATTGAGACAATCTGGGCAGTATGAATTGTGTATCAAAGTCAAAATGAAGCGTGACTGTGTATAATAAGGTATTGTTAAATTTGATGATAATATTGTGGTTATGTTCTAAAGAAAAATCTTTTTTAAATACAAATGACATTTTTATGGGTAAAAATAAAAGAATTTCTGGGATTTGTTTCAAAATAATATGGTAGAGGTGTGGAGGGAAGAGTATTGATAGTGATCATTATTGAACATGGTCGATATGTTGTACATGTGGGTTCATAATATTCTCCCAATTTTGTATATGTTTGAAATGGCCATAATTAAAAGTTGGAAAAACTCCCCCAGAATATATTTTTATAGTCGCATTCATTGTTACTAGCAGATTCAGGACTAAAACTCAGGTCTCCTGATTCCAGCTCTTGCTTTTTTTTTTTTTTAAATACTATGTAGCTAAGTTTATAGTCCTTCTACTTCCACATTGATGTAATTGATGTCCTGGTGCGCTTTTAGTCTCTGGGATCCCCAAGTCTTCCCCGGGAAATTTGTGGTGGTATTTTAAATAATCAAGGCTTTTAATAAATGGCCAGTTTTACTTGATTGGCTACCTAGCCATGTGAAACCATGCAGGGTTTTTGAATTATTAGGATGAGTTCACAGGGTGCATGGGTTGTTAAAATCAGCAAAGCGACTTGAGTCCTAGTCCTTTTAAATAGGCCTTTGATCTTAGCTTAAGCTCTAGGAGGGTGGGGATCATGTCAGCCTTGTTCACTGTTTTACACCTAGTGTCTAGCACAGCCTACATCCTGGTATGTGGNCTCTACACCCAGTGTAGGACTTGAATTTATATAACCCTGAGATCAAGAGTCGCATGCTCTACCCACTGAGCCAGCCAGGCGTCCTGGTCTAAATGGTTCTTAAGCTACCTTCAAACACTTAAAAAAAATTATTCTTCCTTTCTGACTGATTTTTTTAAAGTCCTTTTAGAATTTTGAGAAGAATTACTGTTAATTTCTTTAATTCTAGGAAACA
>NW_027531335.1:56823-57329 GCF_008692635.1 Crocuta crocuta
TGGGCAACCTTTTAGGTAAGTTGCAGTCAATGTCATCAGATCCAAATCCAGGACCTACCTTTGGATTAGTGACCTTATTATTCTGAGGAAATTTTGCTTGAGGTATGTGAAGGCTATCGCTGGATCAGGTCAGAGTTTATAAAAGAAAAACAATTCCTATATTGTCTTGTAAAATCACCAAAGCAATGTTTTGAAGCCACATAAATTTTAAAATAATGTTGTGCAGATATTAAAATGAATTGGTTCTAAACACAAATACCCTAGCTGCAAAAGGAAAAGTGTAATTAAAATGCTAAATGGATAGGGACTTTGAGAAAGCCTCTGTCACACATTATTTTATATTCAAACATGAGCTTTGTTAGTGTAAACTCAACATAGCAAGTACATGAAAATAACTTTCTTATAGAAACCAAGGTGTAATGAATTAAGATATGCCATCTATTGAAAGTTACTGAAGTACTAATTTGAAAATTGCTTTTATATTCAAAACCTGAGTGGAAACCACA
>NW_027531335.1:57402-57683 GCF_008692635.1 Crocuta crocuta
ATAAATTTTATTCTATATAGGCATTTGGACTTCTGGGAAAAATTACTGACCTTAACCTGTAAAAAGGAGGAATCTAATTTACTATAATTAGTATCTACAGAAATTTTAAAGGAATATTTTTCTAGTTAACTATTTGTATCAAAATATTACTGGGCATTTCAGGGTGTGTGTGTCTGTGTGTGTGTGTGTTGGAATATGTCAGTGTCTCCTACAGTTTTTCTCAATTTTAAGAGATATCAGGGTATAAAATTTAGAACATTAATCATTGTAAAAATTAACAA
>NW_027531335.1:57868-60233 GCF_008692635.1 Crocuta crocuta
TAAATTAACACCTTCAGTCTCAAACTAATGAAAGGTCTTAATATAAGATTTCCTAAAATTATGGGAACTCTAAAAACTCATGCTTAAAGGTCATGTAGCTAGTTGGTTGGGAAAACCTAGAATAGAAATTAATTTTCTAGACCTCTAGACACACGTTTCTCCTGTCCCCAAACTTGAACATGAATAGTTGTTTTCTTTAGGCACATAATCACCTTGAAATAGTATAATGTTCTTATCTTTACTTGGAAGTCAGAAACTGAGAGAGTAGACTTTAGTGGTTGTCCAGGGTTACCAAAGATTAGTGACACCTTGCTTACCTGACAGCTACTTCTTTGGTGATAGATTCTCCAGTACAGCTAAAAATAAGAAATAATCGCTTAAGCAGCCTCTGACCAATCAAAAAAAGTGCCACAAAATCCACAGTGAAGTTGTATAAAAAAATAATCTCACATATAAAAAATTTCTCCCCTCTGAGTAGGGGAGATTCCTACTCAGAATCTCTGGATTCTCCCTTTACCATACAATTCCATTTTTTAAAACCTGGTTTCCCAGCTCAATGCAGATTAGAAGCAAAAATTAGGAGGGGGAGGGGAGGGAAGCTTTTAAAGACAGGCACATGGCCAACTGTAAGAAGTGACCAGTTAAGGTGACCATTTAAAGAGGAAAGTGATGCAAAACTGTCAAACACAGACATTCCAAGCATAATAGCCTAGGGTCCTGTATTGTGAAGGCAAATAAATTCCCTGCAAATAAATGTCTCTGGAGGGCATTACTGTATTAAAATGTAGTGTGGTATTTGAGCATAATTACTCCAGGTCAGTAAGAAAGGGAAAATTATATATCCTTTGTTTAAGAAGGTATTTTCAAGGGAAAGATTACTGAAAGGGCAAGGCTTAGCCTATAATGTACTTATTTACAAGCTGCTTTTGAAATGAAAATTCAAAAATAATTAAAATACTTTCAGAAGTTTGGCAGTTAAAGAGAAGCTTCATCACTCTTGAACTTTTATATATGGAACATTTCATTATTGTATTCCCTAACAGTGCCAAATCAGTTAGGTGTTCATTGTAGTTGATAAAGGCAGACTGGGATTCAGAGCCTTTGACTTAGTCTAGTCCAACCCAAGAAACAGCACTAATTGCCTTTACTTCGGTGTTCATAGCGCCAATTATAGTGTTTTCATAATCATCATCTTTTAAGACCTTACCCGGAAAGGAGGCGATATCGCAAAGTATTTGAGAGAGTGGGCTCTTAGAGTCAGACTGCCTGGGGTCAGATTCAGGCCCTACAATTTACTAGCAGAGCAATTTAGGTGACCTAATCTGACCCAAGCCTCAATCCTTTTGTTGTGTATAATAGAGAAGGTAATAACACTACCTCACAGGAAAGGTGTGAGGACAAAAGAAGCTAAAACAAAGTCAAGTCTTAGCAAGGTTTTGGGCACACGCGTAATAAATGATGGCCACTGTTCTGTTATTATATTGCCCCATCAGGAAAACTTCCTGTGGGAATGCTAAATTATGATTTACTATTTCTTGGCGTGAAACGAATTGTTCTTTTCTCGTCTTGGTACATGACACAAATCATACAAACGGTTTTAGCCAGCTTTACAAAATTATATATACACTTTCACTTTTTACTAGAGGCCAGTGTTCTATAAATGGATCAAAAAAAATATATCACAAAAGAATCCTGGTCTTATAGGCTTCCCCTATTAAAGACAGTTTTAGGCTTGATGAGCCTAGAAGAAGCTGTTTTACTGCCTACCAAGATCATAACAACGTTGTAACATTTACAATATGTCTCAAACGTGACTGTCTTTTGTTATTAGTTTTTTGTTTAATGCCATCACAAAACGTAAGCCGTATCCCATTTTAATCACCAGCTCAGTATAATCTGGCTTTTCTAATATTCCCTCTTGGTAGGTGAGCTGGAATTTGACAGCCTGAGGAGTATCATTTCTGTGTTTAAGAAATTGGTCTCAGGCTCCCCACTACCAACAACAGGCTGCTAAAGTCCCTTTGAAAAACTTGCTGAAGCTCATCATTTGTGAATTTCGATGAAGCAATTTAAAGCTGCTGAAGAAACTACCACTTGCCGTGTGTGCCCCGTGTGCTCTCATTTAATCCTTACAGAAAGGTCTATGAAGTAGAGTGTTTTTTCCCTCTTTTACAGAGGAGGAGATTGAGGCTTGGAGAAATTAAATGATTTCATCAAGATCACACATAGAGTAAATGGTAGGAGGAATATTTAAGCAGGGTCCATATGCCAGAAAGCTCTTGCTCTTTTCACTCTGTCCCCTTGGCTCTCAAAAATAATAAATTACTCTTTATAGTTTATAGACTCTTTATTTTCTTTACACGTA
>NW_027531335.1:60364-61064 GCF_008692635.1 Crocuta crocuta
TGAATATTTCCATGTGTGTCAACAATTAATTCAAAATTGAGATCCTGTGAATCAATAGCCGGAAAGTGCTATATATTAAATCAGTTACATACAAGAGATAAATGTAGTTCCCCATTCTGTTTGCTTGTTTGTTTTTTCTTTTTTTGACAGCTAAAAAAAATGCTGGGGTGGGGGGTNTTTAAAAAAAATTTTTTGTTTGTTTATTTTTGAGAGAGTGAGAGTGCAAGCAAGGGAGGAGCAGAGAGAGGCAGACACAGAATCTGAAGCAGGCCCCAGGCTCCAAGCTGTCAGCACAGAGCCCAATGCGGGCTCAAACCCACAAACCTCGAGACCATGCCCTGAGCGGACTTCGGACACTCAACCAACTGAGCCACCCAAGTGCCCTGGGGCTTCAGGTTTTTTAAATCTTATTTCCACTTGCTGTTATACCTCTAAGACAGATTATTATCTTTTTTTGTAATTGGCAGTCAGATATGTGCCATGCAGAAATTCAGTCCCCTTCGAGGTTTTTTTGTTTTTAATTTTGTCCTTTTGATTCCACTTACATTTAGACATCCTTTGTGTAGAATCTTTTTTCTTTTTTTAATGTTTATTTAGTTTTGAGAGATAGTGCCTGCGCACGCACGAAAGAGAAAGGAGAAGGGAGGGGGAGAGAGGGAGAGGCAGTGAGCCAGGGAGACAGAATCCAAAGACGACTCTG
>NW_027531335.1:61200-62941 GCF_008692635.1 Crocuta crocuta
AAGCCCCCAACGAAGGACTTGAACTCACAAACGGTAATATCACAACCTGGGCCTAAACCAAGAGCTGGAAGCAACCCACTGAGCCACCTAAGCACCCCTCTTTTTTCTTTTTCTTTCTTTCTTTTTTTTTAAGTTTATTTCTTTTGAGAGAGAGCAGGGTAGGGGGAGAGAGAATCTCAAACAGGCTCCACACTGTCAGCGCAAAGCCTAGTGCTGGGACTCAGACTCGCAAAGTGAGATCATGACCTGAGCTAAAATCAAGAGTTGGACACTTTTTTCTTTTTTTAAATCAGAGTAGCTTTGGTCCTAATCACCCCTGGATAAAGAGGATTTTGTTTCATACCAGAACTGTATTGTTTGCCAGGGAAGCCAAATAATTGGGAATATATTTTTCATTTCTGGAAGTTGTCCTTTGTTAACATGAAATTATATTGTCTGGGCACTACAGTTGAATGGTTAGCACTATTTTATATAGCTACCGTTTGTTTTTTAATTTTTAATTTTTAGAGAGCATGAGCCAGGGAGAGGGGCAGAGGGGGAGAGAGTCTTAAGCAGGCTCTCTGCTCCCGATGTGGGGTTCGATTCCATGACCCTGGGATCATAACCTGAGTTGAAATCAAGAGTCAGATGCTCAACTGACTGCGCAACCTAGGTGCCCCTACTACCTTGNTTTGTTAAATAAAGGGGTTGATGTTCTATTAAGTGACCAAAATAATTTTTAATAACCCTAAGTTTTGATTAGAGGTCCAAGATTGCTCCAGCAAATATGGATTACTCAGTTTGCCATTTGAAGAGCATGGTAGTTGAAGTTGATGCTTCTCTTGGTTTATCCCTCAATATATGACTTTGGGGAAACTCACTTAACCTCTTGGCACTTCTGTTTCTTTATCTGTAAAAAGAGGCTATGTGATTCGATAATGTTGAAGGACCCTTTAAAATAAAGTATCATCTGTAATCATTACATTTTAAAAAAACTTTTAGAAATAACATATTAGTATTCATTTAAAAGTGTCCCTTACTGGGGCGCCTGGGTGGCTCAGTTGGTTAAGTATCTGACTTTGGCCTAGGTCATGATCTCGCCGTTCCCAAGTTTGAGCCCCACATCAGGCTCTGTCAGAGCCTGGAGCCTGCTTCAGATTTTGTGTCTCCCTCTCTCTCTCTGCCCCTCCCCCACTTGCAGTCTGTCTTTCTTTCAAAAATAAACACTAAAAATTTTTTGGAAAAAAAAAAAGATAGTTTTGCTCCAGTAGATAAATGAGCTGCAAACAAAAATGGGTACCTCTCTTCAAAAGCAGGGTAAATGTCTAATGCATATCAAAGAATTGCAATTAAGATAACGATGAGAGGGGCACCTGGGTGGCTCATTTGGTTAAGCGTCCGACTTCAGCTCAGGTCATGATCTCACGGTTCGTGGGTTCGAGCACCGCGTGGGGCTCTGTGCTGACAGCCAGCTTAGAGCCTGGAGCCTGCTTCGGATTCTGTACCTCCCTCTCGCTCTGACCCTCCCCTGCTCATGCTATCTCTCTCTCTCTCTCAGAAATAAATAAAACGTTAAAAAAAATTTTTTAAAGATAATGATGAGATACTTCCCTTATCAAATTTGTAAATATTTTAAAATAACACTCATTTTTGGCAGGGTTATTAAAAAACAGGCACTCAGAGCAGTGAGAGTATAAACTGGTTCAACTGTTCTGAAGGGCAATTTGAAAGTTACTCAAAATGCTAAAAAATGTGTATGTTT
>NW_027531335.1:62982-63783 GCF_008692635.1 Crocuta crocuta
TCTCTCTCTCTCTCTCTCTCTCTCTCTCTCTCTCTCTCTCTTTCTCTCTCTCTCTCTCTCCTCTGCCCCTTCTGTACTCTCTCCCAAGATAAACAAAAAAAGTTATCATAGAAGAGCACAATTTTATTTATGAAGGATGCTTATTTTAAAGTTAATTTATTTTGAAAGAAATTTAAGGAGGGAGAGAGAGAATCCCAGAAATGGGCTCTACGCAGAGCCGGACCAGGGCTCAAACTCACGAGCCATGAGACCATGACCTGAGCCAAAACCAAGAGATGCTTAACTGACTGAGCCACCCAGGTGCCCCAATTTTATTTACAAGGATACTTATTATAGTATTATACACCATATGTATATGGGAAGACAAAAGGTACATACTCAAATCTCTATGTTGTGGGATTATGGGTCACTTTAATTTTCTTCTCTCCTTTTTTGTTTCCTACATTTTCTATGTGGAGAAAGACTTTTTCTCAGTCACAAAATATATGTGTTTTAAAATGTGGGCATGTCTTTAGTAAGTATGTAGATGTATTTCTCTTCTTGCCTCCACTATTCAATACCTTCTTCCTTTTATTTCTATACAGGTCTCCAGGAAAGGTTGGGATTGCAANTTTTATAATTTTTAGAATAAAACAGTACTATAAAATACATGTATGTTAATTGAAAAAGTAATACTTGCATGACAAAAACGCGGAATAACGAAAACACTCTTATATTTCTTATGCACACATGCATTGGTATCATCATTATATATAAAAAGAAATACCAGCCTTATATCCAAGCAAAGGAATTTGGTATTGA
>NW_027531335.1:63803-65952 GCF_008692635.1 Crocuta crocuta
CATCACCAAACAGAAATATTTACATCAAATAGACTATATACCGTATATGTATGTTTGTATATGTCTGTATACAATATACATATAATCAAATGTGCTGAAAAAAAAATTTTTTTAGAACCAGTGTCCCTACCGTCTATTTATACACATTGGATACTGATCTCTTTGGCAAATTGTGGCATGTTCATATGGTATACTCTACAGCAGTAGATATGAACGGATTCATTACGTACAATGCCATAGATGAATTTCAGCACCACAGCATTGGGGTGGGGGATGGGGAACAAGTTACAGTAAGATACATAGAGTAATATTCTGTTTACATTAAGTTCAAAACCATGCAAAATTAAAGAATATATTGTTTAGAGATACAAACATAGTAAAACTATAAAGAACAGCAAGGGAATGATAAACACAAAGTTTGAAGATATGAGTCATCTCTGAGGGAGAGCAAATGTAATGAAAATGGAGAAGGATACTCAAGAGATTGGAAGCTAATGGTAATATTCTTTTTCTTAAACTGAGTGCTTAAGAAAAGTTACTTCATAATTCTTCATTCCTTCTATTTGTAAAAATTCACTTGTATTTTTTTGATTAAAACAATTTTTAAAAATAATGCATGGACATGGTTAAAATTTGTTTAGTAACAAAAGTAGATGGTTGAAAATGTAGCTTCCCTCTCATTCCTCATCATCCACCTCCCAGTCCCCATATCCAGAGACAATTGCTGTTTATGCCTGTAGGTTTTAAAAGCCACTTAGCTCTAAGATATTTTTAGGGTGTAACAAATACGTTTGGGAAATTTACTTTATCTCAGTAATTATAGATTGTGCTCAACTTGAATGAAGTTAGATAGAAAATATACATATTTAGTAAATAAACATGAAGTTGGATAGTATTCATTTTTACTTTTTATTTTGAAATAATTATAGATTACAAGAAGCTGCAAACATAGTACAGAGAACTCCTGTGTATCTTTCACCCATTTCACCCAGTGGTTATATCTTAATTATAGTACAATATCAAAACCAGAAATTTGACATTGGTACAATATGAGTATATAGTTCTGTTTCAGTTTATTACATATGTATATTTGTATAACTACTGCCACAAAATGCAGATCTCTTTGACCACTGCAAAAGCTCTCCCTTGAGCCATACCCTTTTATAAAGTCACACCCGCCATCTTCCTCAAATCATCCCTAACCCCAGGCAGCCAGTAAGCTATTTTCCATTTCTGTAATGTTGTCATTTGAGAATGTCCTATAACTTCAGTCATATAGTGTGTGACCTTTTGAGATTGGCTCAAAGGCTTAAGATCTAAGTTGTTGGCATGTATCAACGGTTTATTCTTTTTTATTGTTAAATGGTAGTCTGTGGTCTGAATGTACTCAAACTGTTGAATACATATCATGTATAGCAGCATATCTATTGATATTTTAAGCAATCCAAAGAAAAATTTGGTATAGTCCTGATTTTTGGTGATTTGTAGAATAGGAAAGACTTGAAGTGAGTGCCACAATGAGTTTGGAGGAGAAAGGAAAGATAGAACAATCACAAGAGCACAGGTACCTAGAGTATCAGGGGAAAGTTTCAGGGAAGAGGTAGAACTTGTGCCGGGCTTTGAAAATTGGGAGAAATCTGCACAGGCTGATTGAGAAAAATTGGGAAAGCATTGTATGTTAGGTAGTAGTATGAGCTCATTAGTATGCAAAAGTATAGAATTTGCTGGGAGCATTGAAAAACTGGTATGACCGATGCAAACGTTTCATTGGTAAAAAGATTGGGAAGTAAAGTGGGGCCAGATTTCGATCAACCTTGAATGTTAGGTTAAGAACTCGGGGCTTTAAAATTTTGAAGCAAGACATTTTAAAAGTCAGTTTTTATACGTCTTACAGATGTGCTCTTCAGAGTTCTTTTTACTGGGGAATTAATGAAAAATAAGGGGTGGAAGGGTGGGAGACAGTTTGGAGGAAAGAGACTAAGTGCAGAAAGAGCTGTTAAGAGGCAGTTAGGATGTCAAGACTTGAGACTTGGACAAAGGGATCACATTGATAGGAATCAATGGATGGACATGACCACTATTTAAGAGTTGTTTCTTGGATTTTTTTTTTGTTTTTACTCTTCTCAGCAAAAAAAAGAGTAGAGTTCAT
>NW_027531335.1:66026-75023 GCF_008692635.1 Crocuta crocuta
ACATATTTTAAATTTTCATTTTTGGGGCACCTGGCTGGCTCAGTTGGAAGAGCATGGGACTCTTGATCTCAGGGTCCTGAGTTTGAGCCCCATGTTGGGGGTAGAAATTATAAAATAATAATAAATGCATTTTTTTTAATGTTTTATTTATTTCTAGGAGAGAAAGAGAGACAGCGTGAGCAGGGGAGGGTCAGAGAGAGAGGGAGTCACAGACTCTGAAACAGGCTCCAGGCTCTGAGCTGGCAGTCAGCACAGAGCCCGATGCGGGGCTCGAACCCACGAACCGCGAGATCGTGATCTGAGCGAAAGTCGGACGCTTAACCGACTAAGCCACCCAGGCGCCCCAATAAATGCATTTTTAAACATAAATAAAATTTCACTTTAGTCACTGTTAATACCTTCCCCTTCCTCACTACTAAAAACTAGAAATGACCTGAATTTTGTAGTAATTAGCATTTTTATTTTATTTAGTTTTTTAAAGAATTTTTCAAAATTTATTTAAACATTCTCTACACCCAACGTGGGGCTTGAACTCACAACTCTGAGATCAAGAGCCGCATGCTCCACCAACTGAGCCAGCCAGATGCCCCAATAACTAGCATTTTTGGCTGGCTTTTCTTTAGTAGAGAGTAACGAAGATTTCCTTGAGCATAGATTACTTTAGTACAAATGATTTGTGAAAATGATTAGTCTTTTGTTGGATGTGCTTATTAAAATTCAAAGCTCAAGTCATAGACCTGAGTAGTGTGAGGAGGGTACAAGCAGCTCTCTAATATCCAACAGACGTGGAAGGAAACAGTGGTGTGAATGACTAGAAACTGAACCATCTACCATACCTTCTAAGGAAGTGTGTTTTGAGGTTGTGATAGGCAGGGGTTAAAGAAATGGCCTGATGGTGGGAAGCTGGGATTCAGTAGGCCCTGAGCTTTAGTAATGCGGCAGGCCCATGTCCAGAAGGGGGTCCTAAGTGAGGAGTGTCTAAAGTCTAAGGTGGAGTTGGTTGTCTGCAGGCACATTCTCAGCTTTCACTGCTCCGTCTCCCAAGCCTGATCAAGATGCTTGGGGAAGGACTTGGACCTTACACACCACTGAGGATCACAGATGACTATATTTTTGAACACAAAATCAAGTTTTACTGAGAAAGCTTCTGATTAACTTCTCTAGAGATTAGATCCTCTGGTAGGCACTCCATATCACTCCATTAAACTTGTGACTTAATCACAGTTTACCTTATAGAGTTTGATAGCTTTCAAAGGTTCAAAGTACAGGAAAGTTTTTTTAAAGCCAAGTAAAACAGTAGTGTAATCGCTGCTTAGCTTGGCAGGGGTTTTTTGTTGTTGTTTTGGTTTTGTTTGTTTTTGAGAGTGGGGCAGGGGCAGAGAGAGAAGGGGATAGCTGATCCAAAGCGGGCTCTGTGCTGACAGCAGAGAGCCCAGTACAGGGCTCGAACTCCTCACCTGAGCCAAAGTCAGACGCGTAGCCAACTGAGCCACCCAGGTGCCCCCACTGCTTGGCAGTTTTGATCAGTGTGAGAATGTTGTTAATCTGTGATCCTTGTAAGGACTTAATTAAAACAAATTGAGGTACAGGAATTATGAGCATGTATTTCTGCTTTGGTTAATTTAGGAAACATACTCATGGGATTATGTTGTACAGTGCTTCTGATTTTCCTACTAATGAACAATTATTGGAGGATAATTGGATAACTAAATTCGTACGATAGTTGAAGGTGTTTCTCTAATATGCATTAACTGTTCTTAATGACCATCAGCTTTCAAGTAGTCTCTCTCCCTCATCTTGTCAAGATCATCTTACTAATTGGTTTTGATTAGAGTTGTTCCTTTTTAGTCTGAAACCAGGATTTGATTAAAGGATATGTAAACTTAAGATATGTGTAGTTACTGAAGAAAAGCCAGAGCCATGTGTAATTCAACATTCATTTAGGAAGTGATTACTTTTACCCAGCATTCTTTTAGGTACTGGCTATGCAGTGGTCGACAGAAAAAAGTCACTGCTCTCATAGAGCTTACGTTTTAGTGGGGCAGGGAAGAGGCAAAAAAATAATAATAAGCAAGTAAACAAGGTTGTTTCAGATGGTGATAATTGGTTGTTTCAGATGGTGATAAGTGCAATGAAGAAAGAGAAAATATGATAATGTGATAGAAAGTTAAGCAGGTAAGGCTGTTTTAAGGTGGTCAGGGAAAGCTCTCCCTCCCCCCCAAGTAGGCTTCACTCCCAGCGCAGAGTCCCCTGTGGGACTCAGGACCCTGAGATCAAGACCTGAGATGAGATCAAGAGTCAGACACTGAACCGACTGAGCCACCCAGGCACCCCAAGGAAGGCTTTTCTAACGTCATAACACTTGAGCTATCACTCTAAGGATGGTAAAGAACCATCCAGTTGGCCAGAGTGTAACTGTGGGGTTGTGGTGGACAAGGGAGGTGAGAAATAGAGATGTCAAAGATGTAGGCCCTCATGAGCTGTGATAGAGCTTGGGTTTTACCTGACACTTAAAATTCCCTGAAATAACTTTTAAGCTTGAAGATACCAGAAGTTCTATGTAAATTTCTCTAGCACATTAAATCTTAGCATTGTTATTGATCTGGAGTAATTTTATCACAGCACCTATCATGGGCATACCCTAATACTTGTGTAAGTGCTACCTTGATACTACATACATTCTTATGTGCCCTAGGTTACTTATCTGTCAAAAATGGTTATAGCGACCTTTTCTATCTCTGATGTGTATGAAAATTATGAAAAGTTTTTTTCCTCGATATCTTTTTATTATAGTAGCATTCAAATTGCTATACTTTTGTAAATGTAATGACAGTTGAGGTTGGAAATGAATACTGTGTTACATTTGCAAATGTATGATTGTCTTATTTTACCAGAATTTTTTTTTCCAGCAGAAAAACTGTATGTGTTTCTACCATCTCTAACCTCCCAAATATATATATATATGTACGTATGTGTATATGAATGTATACGTAGATATATATGTATTTTTGGTGGGTTTAATTTTTTTCATCTCTTACTGTTTGTGGGGGATTTATTTAACTTCTTGTCTTGATTGCTTTCATTAAAGCCTGTAGAGTTTTGAAGAAAACTATTCTCTGTGGTTTTCTGCATTATGTATTTTTATATTTACACATATTTATGGAGCAATACTCTGGGGAAAAGAGCAATTCTGACTCAACCCTTGGCTTAAGTCCTTAATCTTTTTAAGCTACCAAGGTAGTTGGTAGTTCTTATGTTCCTGTATGGTTTTTCAGGTTATAAAGATGGGCACATTTAAAGGAAAATATCCAATTGCTGTAGGAAAGTAGAAAATTGCTGATTGGTAACGTTACACAGATCCCATTGTCTTTGTTGGCATAAAATCTCTGGGTCGTCTTCAGTATACAAACATCTAAGCCCTTTATAGGCCTTTGCTTTATTAATGCTAAATTTTCTAATTTGTACCCATCTAAAAAAGAATTTTATTATTTTTAAATTTATTTTTGAGGGAGAGCGAGCGAGCGAGGGAAGGGCGGAGAGAGAGAGGGAGACAGAGGATCTGAAGTGGCCTCCACACTAAGAGCAGAGAGCCCGATGTGGGGCTTGAATCCACGAACTGTGAGATCATGACCTGAGCTGAAGTTGCCGCTTAGCTGAGTCATCCAGGCGCCCCTTAAACAGAATTTTAAAGAAAGGCAGTCATCATGTGGTCTCTGTTTCTTCTCTTTTTAATATAGGAAACTGAGAACACTGCATACAAAATTGGAAATGAGTCTCCTGTACAAGAATTGAAACAAGATGTGTCTAAAAAGGTTAGTAAGATATGTCAGTAGTAGTTTAGAAGATATTCTATTTATATGATATATTTAAAGTGGAAAAGTTTTCTGTATTCTTTTAGTATGGTGCTGTGTACTTGTAAATGTTCCTTGCATATTGAGTTTCTGATTGAAGACACATCACACTTTTTAGAGGTCATTTTATAATCGAAATAATTGATAATTTTTCCTTGGAACAGTATTTTGAAAAATGTAATGTGTTTTTATTTTTTATGCTTGTATTTGTATTAGAATAAGCTGTTCTTAGAACCTGTTATTAGAACAGCTATTCTTTTTTTTAATGTTTATTTATTTATTTTGAGCGAGAAAGATTGGGGGAAGGGCAAAGAGTGAGGTAGAGAGAGAATCCACGCTGTCAGTGCCGAGCCCAACACGGGGCTCCATCTCACAAACCGTGAGATTGTGATCTGAGTCGAGATCAAGAGTTGGAGGCTGAACTGACTGAGCTACCCAGGCGCCCCAGAATACCTCTTTTTGAGGTTGCTACCAAGAGTTAAAGGTATTGAAAAGCTCAATGCAACAAATTCTGATGTCTTTATGAGTTAGCGGTTATAAGAAGTCATTCCTCTGATAGCGCCTTCAATACCTTTTATAGAACGATACTTTAAAGCTTCCAAGTTTGGGGGTGCCTGGGTGGCTCAGTCCATTGAGCATCCTTCTTCAGCTCAGGTCATGATCTCACAGTCTGTGAGTTCAAGCCCCGAGTCAGGCTCTGTGCTAACAGCTGGGAGCCTGGAGCCTGCTTCAGATTCTTTGTCTCCCTCTCTGCCCCTCCCTGCTTGTGCTCCGTCTCTCTCTCAAAAATAAACAAACATTAAAAAAAAAAAACAAAACTAAAGCTTCAGAGCTTGATTTACTAGAAGGGACTGAACACAAGGTAAAAAATTTGACGATGGGTAGTTCATGGTATCAGGATAAAACTCAAGGAGAAAGGATGCTGTGTGTTCATTCAGTTATGTTACTTTTGAGTATTTTCTGTGCCCCTGGCCCTGTTCTAGCCAGTGGATTTCTGGAGACCAGCAAAATGACACATTCTCTATCCCAGCATTTCTCAACAAGTGACACTTTGGGTTAAATAAATTTTTTTTTAATAGTAGGCTTCATGCCCAGCGTGGACCCCAACACAGGGCTTGAACTCACGACCCTGAGATCAAGACCTGAGCTGAGATCAGGAGTCTGACGCTTAACTGCCTGAGCCACCCAAGCGCCCCTGGGCTGAATAATTCTTTGTTGCAGAGGGAAGGGGAGACTATTCTATGCGTTGTAGGATATTTAGCAGCATCCTTGGCTTCTACCCACTAGATGTCAATAGATTCCTCCCTGTCCCCACTCCATCACAACAATGAAAAATGTCTCACAGATGCCACCCAATGTCTGGGGAAGGGTGCAGGGCAAAATCACGCTCTGTGAAGACTCATTGTTCTACCCTTATGGAATTTATACATTTAATAGACTCTGTGTTTCAATAGGGATCATACTTTTCCCCTTAAAAGGAGCTTTTTTGGAAGAAATGTATTGTGTATCAGCGTAAATAAGATAACAAGAGTGATTCCATGTTTCTCTGTTTAAATCCGAAATTGTCTATAGTTCTACATTGTAACAAACAGCTGTCTTAATTTTTCACCCATTTGCATGCCTTTTTTTCTTCTTCTTTTTTCTTTTTTTTGGGCATAATTGTAGTGTTGATAGAATTTTATATTTTACCTTTTCCTCTTACCATTATTCGTTTTCATATTTCATCACACACAATCTCAATATTCAGTTTTTTTATTTTATGTGTCCGTTTGTATCAAATATATTACAGTGTATCTAGCCATTTTTATTGTTGAAAACTTGAAATGTTTCTATTTTTTCCACTAGAGTTTTTATTTTCCTTTTTAAGAATTTTTTTTTTAGGATTAAGATGTAAATGGGTAACTAATAGTGACCAAAAAGTGATTTTTAAGTAGTTTAGAAACTGAAAAAAGTAGTAAACTTTGTGGAGCAGTTGAATGAAGCTCAGGACTAGGTCTCACTGTCTAAGTTCTAGTCTTTTCAATCAATGTAAGTATCACATATGAATGATAAGGGCTATGGGATGTACACTGCACCAGGCATCACACGGTCCCTCTCCCCAGTAGCTTATGTTTTAGTAGAGGAAATTAGATAAACACAAAAGATGTAAAAAGTGTTCAAGTAAACTTACAAGCTATTATAAGAACAGTAAGGGAGACTTGACTTCCTGCTTGAGGATAGGAATGAGGAAGACTTTGTGGAGGAGGTAACATCTGAGCTGGTTCTGGATGAACGGTTAAGATTTGGGCAGGCAAGGGTGAGAGTTGAAAGGCATAACCAAAGGCCTGGAGAAGAGAAATGTGCAGCATGTTTGCAGATGAGAATAGAGACCAAAGTTACGGCCAAATTAGGGGAATGCCTCTTATGTCATACTAAAACATCTGGTTTCCATTGTACAGTCACTGGAAAAGCAGTGAGTTTTCTGAAGCACGGAGGTGATAGGAAGCGCACAGTTGCCTTAGCACAATCATCTCTATGTTGGCCTTGATTCTCCCTGTTCTCTTGGTCTTTCCCCTGTTCGCTACCTCCTGAAACCCAGGAAAAAGAAAATACAGAGCTTGGGACTGTAAATAGGTGCTTTGGGGGCATATCAAGAGGAGGAAAACATGGGCTTTGTTTTTTAAGAACTATTTATCTGCCCTGGAGAAGTATTTATGTAGAGCTAGCCAATATACTACCTTGTGTTTTTATTATAATTCACACTGTAGCGAATGGTAAGAATGATGGAGTTCAGTCAAGGGAGAACTTGGTCTCCTAATGGATTAGGGAAGACCTGTGATTTTCAACCTCATTTTAACCCCTCTCCTGGCATCCGTCTTTTCATTCTGCATAGTGATTATCTCCGGCCTTTACAGTCCTCTCACGCTCACTGTGCCCACTTGTGTCATGCCCACTCTCGGCAGGTAAGCTGCTGCGTGTAGACATCAGAGGCTAAGAGGCCTGAATTTATTCCTTTTCGTCTGCTCTTACTCCCCTTACCTTCAAACTTGGGTTCATCTTTTACCTCTTTTTCAAGTCTGAGAATTTAGTAGTAGCTGTTTTCTTACGCAAAGTAGTATGGTATAATACAGAAAACAGTAGGCGTGCCTGGGAAGCCCAGCTGGTCAAGCCTCCCACTTCAGCTTGGGTCATGATCTCACCGTTGGTGAGTACGAGCCCCTCGTCAGGCTCTGTGCTGACAGGTGGGAGCCTGGAGCCTGCTTCAGGTTCTGTGTGTCCCTCTCTCTCTGCCCCTCCCCTGCTTGCACATTTTCTCTCTCTCTCTCCCTCTCTGTCTCTCAAAAATAAACATTTAAAAAAAACCACTAGATTTTTGAGAAAAACCTGTTTTTCTCAAGTTTTTAAGTTTTTACTTTGTTTACTAGCTGTGGGACCTTGGACAAAATTCTTAATGCCTGTACCTCAGATTCTTGTTTCTGTAGAAGGGAAATAATCCAGCTACATCAAGGCCTATATGATGATTAAATGGAAAATACGTGTACTGGTCTAATACACAAGAGACCTTTCCCTTCCTTCTCCAGAACCTCATTAGCTGACTTGCCATTGGCTCTTTCCCCTCAGCTTACACAAATGCTGGGTGGTGACCTTGCAGCCTCTTCCACTTACAGCCAAGCTTTTCTGAAACCTAGACCATGCTGGCTATCTCTGCTGTCACCTCTTACTCTTTCTTCAGCCCACTGGCTTCTGTTACCGCTACGGTACTCAGCGCTCAGTAACGCCCTAATTGACAAAGTAGGTGACTCTAGTTAATGTCCCTCTGGTAAAAGTGTGGTAAGACGAGGGTGAAAACGTGAAGGCTGAGAGAAATTAACATGTGGACCGTGTGGGAGATCAGGGAGGAGTCCTGTTGAGCAGCAGTCCTCTCCAGTTCAAGTCCGCATGAATTTGTGGCAAGCCAGATCAGGGTGGCTCTGTGACACATTCTGTTAACCTGCTGGAGCCAAGGAATTGAGAAAGCGGAAGTCATCCATGGCTGGGCATGATGGAAAGATACGCAAACTGGGGGATTTTAAGTGGTAATAATGACAGGGCTGGATAGAAAACGTCTTTTCTTCTAAATGGTAGTAGAAGATACAGAAATCCTGTCATAGTCTTGAGTAAGAGCTAAACAATTTGAATTCTTGTGCTAGGTGGTTTTGATTCTCATGGTTTTGTTAACTAGACTCAAAGCGACTGGTTGTTACTGAAACTCACTTGACATAAATATGTAAATGAACTGTGACACCAAGAGTGTGAATGTAAATTTAGGTTTGAACTTTACAGGGCTGGATGAACTGTTGTGATTGTACCTACTAACAGATTCCCTTATATGATGGTTAAGAGTACAGATTTCAGAACCAAACTCCCTGGAGTTTTGCCAGCTTCATCACTTACTTGCTCTGTGACCCCGGACAAATCACTTGATCCCTCTATGCCTTTGTTCTTTCACTTGTGTAATGACATTAAGAGTGCTGTCTCATATGGTTATTGTGAAGATGAAAACGTGTAAAGTGTTAAGAACGTTCCCTGGCAGATACTAAGTACTCTGTAAATGAGTAGCTGTTACTATGTTCTTGTAAATAGCTTCAGTTTTTAAAAGCTGCTTTTGAAACTTTCACCAGATTATTGAGAGTATTATTGAGGAGAGTCAGAAAGGACTACAGCTTGAAGATGACTCTTCGGATTCCAAAGGAAAAAGACACTCAGATCAGGCTACTGCCAGTCCTCTTGTAGCTGGAACAGATCTTAGCAACATACCTGGACTGTTAGCCATAGATCAAGTCCTACAGGAAGATTCTAAACAGGCAGAGAGTCCAAGTGTAATCGAAGAAACTGAATCAGAACCGAAAAGATGTTTTCCTTCTGATGACACCTGTGAGAAGTCAGTAGATGAAATCACGAAGTTAACTGAAATAAGTTCAGCTGAGCAGCCTAACGTGCCTGAAAGCGAAGCAGAAGTATCGAACAAGGAAGCCGTGGAAGTCCGAGGAAGTGATGTTCTAGAACCTGTGTCCTCGAACTCTTTATCTGCTAAAGATTTTGCCGCCGTGGAAGAGGCGGCCCCTGCCAAACCCCCAAGACAGCTTACCCCGGAACCTGACATCGTGGCTAGCACCAAGAAGCCTGT
>NW_027531335.1:75040-75205 GCF_008692635.1 Crocuta crocuta
CTCGGCCTGCTCCACCACCGAGAAAAAAGAAAAGCGAACTGGAGTTTGAGGCCCTTAAAACACCTGATCTCGATGGCAAGTATTAACTGAGAAATAACTTTTGGTGGAGAGATTTTAGAATTGAAACTCTTTAACATTCCAATTTTGTTTCGGGTTATGCTATTA
>NW_027531335.1:75282-77117 GCF_008692635.1 Crocuta crocuta
ATGTACAACCATGTTGATGACCATAACCAAGTTCTAAAAATCATTTTAGTAATAAAAAGTGACAGTGTTTTACATTGGTAGTAAGTTACATTACTATACTCGAACATTTCAGCAGACTTTGAGCTTGCAAATCCGTTTCTGCGGGGGGCTTAAGATTTGAATTCAAGACTTAGATCTCTTCATGTGTAAGTTGTATAGCTTTGAAGAATTTAAATAACTTGTTTGAGCCCTGGTGTCCCTGTATATAAAATGACAGTAATAAAACCACTTTTCCCATGGGATTGTCGTTAAGAATCAGACAAAGGTTAAAGCACTTTTCAAGCTATATATAAGGTCCTATATAAATACTAGTTCTTACCATTGTCGTCATCATCATTATTATCATCATCATCATTGCAGTTCCCAAAGAGAATATACCATCTGATACTCTCCTGAGTACGAACATGGCTTCAGAGAATACAGTCAAGGATTCTCAGCCTTCTCTTGATTTGGCAAGTGCTACCAGTGGAGATAAAATAGTTACTGCCCAGGTTGGTGAATTCATGTTGTGTTTGATATAAGCTCTAACAACTTTCTGCAGCTGGCTGGTTTGTTGCTTGTTGAGCCTTCTTTCTTCAGGCAAAATACTTCCTTGCCCCTAAAACCGGGCCTTCTTCTGTGCCTTTGCCAGCTCTGCTACTCCATAGCTCGGTGATTCTAGTAAGCTGTGTTAACATCTGAGTTTCAGATGGCCCAGTGAGAAAATGAGGCGAAAACCTTCCTTGAAGGTGGCTTACAAGGATGGAATGAGCTAATGTGTGCCAAGCACCTGGCGTTCAGTAGGCAGTCCAAATAATGAAAGAATGCTGCATTTGGTGATGTTATTATAATATTGATAAATACCAACTACAGTCTTCACTTACCTGACCTATAGTGGTCAAAGTTGAGGACTTTTATTTATAATTTCCTTTACCTAATCATGAACAGAAACTGCATATACTAGGCTGTGTATCCATATATGAGGCACTAGGAAAGGACCTGACAGCATGTATTTTTACCACAGCCAATTTCTGGGACTTAAGGCTTACTTCCGTAGTGGCTGTGGTTGGGGCAGGTTAGCAGACTCGGAGATCCGGCACTTCAGGCTCGTTCTAGCCCTAGAGCAGAGGCTGGCAGTAGCCTATTTTTATAGAGTCCCCAAACTGAGAATGGTCTTTTTTTTATTTTTTTTTTTAAGTTTATTTACTTTGAGAGAGACAGAGCGAGTAGAGGAGGGGCGGAGAGCAAGAGGGAAAGAATCCCCAGCAGGCTCAGCATGGAGCCCGACAAGGGCTCGAACCCACGATCCATGAGATCGTGACCTGAGCTGAAGCCAAGTCAGACGCTTAACTGACTGACCCACCCAGGTGCCCCAGGCTTTACATTTTTAAGGAGCTGTTAAAAAAAAAAAAAGTATATGGTAGAAAGTATATGTGAAGCAAAAGCCTGAAATATTTACTATCTGGCTCTTTACAGAAAATGTTTGCCAACCCCTGCCTTTGAGATAAGCAAACATATAGCCTTGATTAATGGCGTTGTTAGTGCTGGCATTC
This sequence comes from Crocuta crocuta, assembly GCF_008692635.1. Lineage (NCBI taxonomy): Eukaryota > Metazoa > Chordata > Mammalia > Carnivora > Hyaenidae > Crocuta > Crocuta crocuta. The sequence continues at coordinate 76,854 of NW_027531335.1, forward strand.
TGCTAGTAGAGAACTGCTTTTGGGTCAGGTTCAAATAGAACATCTATTTGCTTTCAAGACTACTAAGACATTGTTTCATGGGCAGCAATGGTTTTGATACCTAATGTTTTTCAGCATGCTGGGAATAGTAAAGGACTGAAATGGAGTGTTTCATTTAAATTTTCAGTAGGTTCCATTATCTGAATTCTGGAATTCTTTAGAACTGTGTGTGGTAATGAATAATTGAGTATTTATAGAAATTGAGTCCATTTACTTTCTCTTTAT
>NW_027531335.1:77128-77733 GCF_008692635.1 Crocuta crocuta
GAGTCCATTTACTTTCTCTTTATGAAATTATAATTTTAGGAAAATGGAAAAGCACCTGATGGGCAGACCATAGCAGGTGAAGTGATGGGCCCTCAGAGACCTAGATCCAACTCTGGGAGAGAGCTAACTGATGAGGTATAATTAGATTTTGTTGTTGTTGTTCTTAGAAACATAAACTGCCATAGTCACAATGAGAAGTTGAAGAAGTTCTTGAGATGGGTGGCGGTGACGTTGCACAGCATTGTGAATGTGCTTAATGCTACCGAGCTGTACGAGTAAAAGCTACAATGGTAGATATTATATTATGTTTCTTTTACCAGGATTAAACATTTTTTAAGTTTATTGCCATTAAGCAGAAAACTACGTAGAAGAAAAAAATGAAAATTGATGGTTTTCTTAGTTTAAAAAATTGTTTATTTATGTGGTTATATCTAAGTAAACTCTACACCCAACACAGGGCTCAAAGTCACAACCCCAAGATCAATAGTCCATGCTCTACTGCCTGGCACCCCATGTTTTGTTTCTTTCATGTGGTATGGGTTGCAACTCTAACTTAAACTTGCCTTTTTATATACTTATGATAGAATAAATGTGTTGAAAACAAG
>NW_027531335.1:77854-81787 GCF_008692635.1 Crocuta crocuta
ATAGCAGGTGGGCTTAAAAAGGACTTGATATTAACTATATTTATATATTTTTATACCTGTTAGGTGATGTACAGTACAGACTCCGTGCTTCTTACCATGAAGATTTAGTATGCGTCAATTGGCCAGTTTGTTCCGAATGAAGTTTTGAAGCAAAATCTTAGCTTTCATGTCTCTTTGCTTTTCAAGTTTATATTTATTTTGATAAAAAAAGCACAGGGGAGGGGCAGAGAGAAAGGAGAGAGATTCCCAAGCAGGTTCCTTGCTGTCGGCGCAGACCTGATACGGGGCTCAGACTCACAAACTGAGATCATGACCTGAGCTGAAATCAAGTGTTGGATGCTTAACTGACTCAGCGACCCAGATGCCCCTCTTTTCTTCTTTTTAGAGTTTCTTTTTTTTCTTTTCTTTTTTTTAAGTTTAAGTAATCTCTGCACCCAGCGTGGAACTCAAACTCACAACCCTGAGATCCAGTGTCACAGGCTCCACTGACTGGGCCAGCCAGGCGTCCCAGTTTTCATTTCGTTTAAACACATTAAAAAAAACTCTTGTACTTTGGAAACCAGTTGGGCAGTCCCTCAGAACATTAGACACTGAGTTACCATGACCTAGCGATTCTACTCCTGTGTATACACCAAAGAGAGATGAAAGCATGTGTCCACACAAAAAAAACGTAACGCAAGTATTCATAATAGCCAAAGTGTGGAAACAACACAAATGTTCATCGCTCATGAATGGATAAATTAAATGTGGTATATCCTATCCACATGGACTATTTAAAAAAAATTGTTTTTAAAATTTACATCCGAGTCAGCATATAGTGCAAGAATGATTTCAGGAGGAGAATCCAGTGATTGATTCATCCCCTACATATAACACCCAGCGCTGGTCCCAACACGTGCATGTGGCCCTTTTTTTGGCAATTGAAAGGAATGAAGTTCTGGTACATGCTGCAGTGTGGATGAACCTTGAAAACACGGTCCTAAGTGAGAGAAACCAGTCACAAAAGACCACATACTGTATGATTTGATTTGTATGAAGTGTCCAGAATCGGCAAACCGTAGAGACAAAAAGCAGATTGGTGGTTTCCAGGGGCTGGGAGGAAGGGGAATGATGTATGATGTCTAATGCCTATGGGGTGGCTTTTTGAGGTAGTGGAGATGTTCTAAACTTAAATAATGGTGATGGTTGCACAGCTCTGATGTGACGCAGCACCACTGAATTTTCTACACTTTAAGTGAATGCATTTTGCAACCTGTGAATTGTATCTCACTAAAAAGGTGAAAGAGTATTGTGCGCGGTGCTGAAGGTATCTGGGAAGTCCTTAGCTTAAACGTTTGAGGATTTCACAGACTCAAAAAGGTAATTAAATTATAGGTCCTCTTGGTGTTCTTCTTTACCTCAGGAAATTTTAGCCAGTGTCATGATTAAAAACCTGGATACTGGCGAAGAAATACCTTTGAGTCTTGCGGAAGAGAAACTGCCGACAGGTATTAATCCTCTTACTCTGCACATCATGAGAAGGACTAAGGAATATGTAAGGTATGGCCTACTGCTATTATTTATTTGTGGTGTTTCAGAGTGGTGGCGATTTCTCATTTATGAACTATAACAGTCCCTAATGTGGTTTCATTCAGTCTTCTCTTTTTAAATTTGGAATCAAAATAGAATTAGTTAATGTATGTATTCTTCAACATCGTTCTCTATTAAGACCATACAGTTATTTGGAGAAAATAGTATATATCTTAAATCTCATAGTATTTGGTTTCTCTTATATATTTTTTAAAATGTTTATTTATTTTTGAGAGAGACAGAGCACATGTGCCAGCAGGGGAGAGGCAGAGAGAGAAGGAGACACAGAATCCCAGGCAGGCTTTGTGCTGTCAGCGCAGAGCCAGACACGGGGCTCAAACTCACAAACTGTGAGATTGTGACCTGAGCCAAAATCGAGTAGGATGCTTAATTGAGCCACCCAGGCACCCCTTAGTTTTTCTTTTAAAATGATTTATATAATACTAGAGACATGATGGAAACATGTTGAAGGTAAAAAGGCATTCAGAATGAACACCTGGTGTTCTGAAACCTTGCTTTAAGGAGCATAAATTTTATAAGTAATTGTATTATCTTTTTAGGTTACAAAATGTCTTCAGAGGGAGGGGAATGACNCAGGCGCCCCAAAGGAATAATTATTTTGAAAGTAAATCTTAATAAAGTGCAATACCTGGTGTGCCTGAAGAGTTAGGAAGTTAATTTGTCATTTCTGTGCAGCAAATTTTGTCCAGCAAAAAGCCTCATTGGTCATAGGTTTTCCATAAGTTCCTAAATTGCTTTCACTTGCATTGTGTACATTATATCATGCTTAGAGATTCTATTCTTTGATCTCTCACATCTGAATTCTCAGCATCCTCATTTAAATTAAACTTAATAAGTATGCTAACGTAGTCTTTCTTTTATTCTGAGTACCTGAGTACATAGTAAGTATACGTAGAGATTTTTGAGGTGGTGGAGAAATGGCTTCTTTTAAAATAATTTCTTCCCCTTCTTGTAGTAATGACGCAGCACAGTCAGATGACGAAGAGAAGCTACAATCTCAAACAGCAGATACTGATGGTGGAAGGCTAAAACAGAAAACGTGAGTACAACCTTTTCCTTTATTCCAAGCTTTTATGTAAAAATTATGAGAATTGCCATACTATTTTATTTGTTTGTTTGTTTAGAGAGTGAGTGGGGGAGGGGCAGAGAAAGGAGAGAGAATCCCAAGCAGACTCCTCTCTGTCAGAGCAAAGCCTGACATGAGGCTTGATTCCACAAACTGAGATCAAGACCTGAGCCGAAATCAGGAGTCAGAGGCTTAACTGACTGAGCCACCCAGGCGCCGCTGGCCTACCACTTTAAATCTGTGCCCGATCTAGTTTATATGTCCCATCTTCCACCACCACTTCCTACCGCCAGCCAATGGATGATGAGTTGCTTGAGGCTCTGTTATTGGTCATTTCTCTAGTATCTGACAAATACTAAATGATCAAAAATTGCATCATGCCGGCATTATTTTTCTGACAGTAGATACGAGGAGTGTTTGTGGAAGAACATGATTGATTGTCCTTGAAGTTGCTATCAAATCCTATTTGTTTTTTTAAACCCACCTAACACAGGTTTTCCTAACCAACTTCTTCGGTTCATAATAAATTTGCTTTTCTCAATTTCAGTGGCATCAACAGTCTACATAACTTACATTTTCCCTTTATTTTATGTTATTTTATTTTCTGATTTCAAAAAACAAGATAGGTGGAGGCTAAATAACTAAATCCTCTGTTGAAAAAGGATTGTGATCATGCCCTCCCTCTGTTTCCCTCACAAACATCAAGACAATGGTGGGTATATAGATTTTGCTTGATTATACACCAGTCACTTACTGACAATCATTCAGTCTAAGGCTTAAAGCAAATTCTCCACTGTAGTCTGATCTTTTCCTACTGTGGAAAGTGTATCAAAGAAAGCACTGCGAATTCTTAGAAAAGATTTACCCACAAGGCAGGTGCAGGATGAAATCTCAGTGTCTGGAACCTGACTGTCAGCAGTGGCAACTAGCAGGAATAGGAAGATTAGGAATTATGAAGGCGATAGGTAGGTAAACATCCAGGAGAGCTGTCACTTACTCTGTTCATTAAAGCTCATTCTGTTTCTTTTTTGTTTTTTTTTTAAGAAGTTTTAAAAATATTTATTTATTTATTTGAGAGAAAGGCACCTCAAAGCTCATTATTTTTCTAAAAGGAAAGCTCCTTAGATTTATTCAAAGCTACTGTACTTACTTTTTACATAAAACTTTAAAAGATCTGATCATCTGGTGTCTATGCTCCCAGCAAAATAGAAGTAGCATACTGTGACAACATGTAAGTCGACACATAAGAATGTCAGGTCTTATTTTTATTGCAGGAG
>NW_027531335.1:81824-83411 GCF_008692635.1 Crocuta crocuta
GCAGGAGGCGCCTAGGTGACTCAGTCGGTTAAGTGTCTGACTTTGGCTCAGTTCATGATCTCATAGTTCGTGAGATCAAACCTTGCATCGAGCTCTACGCTGGCAGCGCAGAGCCTGCTTGGAATTCTCTCTCTCTGCCCCTTCTCTGCCTGTGCTCTCTCTGTCTCTCTGAAAATGAGTAAATAATCATTTTAAAAAATGAATACAGGAATATGTAAAATGGATAATGAAAAAGTCTTTCATACTTTCACCCCCAGAAATAATCTGTGTCCATAATTAGGTGTATTCTCCATAGAATGTTTTCCCTCACGAAAGTGGGAATGATACAATACTGAGTCTGTAGTTTGTCGGCTTGCTTCTTTTGCCTTTTTTTTTTCCTAAGTAGACTCCATGCTCAACGTGGGGCTTGAACTCACAACCCTGAGATCAAGAGTCACATGCTCTACCGTCTGAACCAGCCAGGCACCCCTGTTGGCTTGCTTTTTTAAAATATCTAATATGTAATGGACGTATCTTCATATCAGTACCAGTAGTAAATTTATTGTATTCTTTTTATCAGCCGAATATGGGAGTTCGGTGCTGCAAATATGATTGTTAAGATAATCATAGCCTCTGCCCTCATAGAGCTTCCAGCTGAATAAGAGAAACAGATACTAAATATAATTACACAGATAAATCTAAGTACATTTGTAGTAATTGCAATAAAAGAAATGTATGGGGTACTGTGGGGGTACAAAACAGGAAAACCTGCTCTAAAGACTCAAGGAGGGCTTTTGTGAGAAATCTCTACTTTTTACACTTTGTTAACAATGCTTTAGTGAGCATCTTTGTATATATAGCTTCGCAAGTCTTTCAGATACTGCCCTTAAAATCATGAGCTCCCATGAACTGGTGAAAATTTACTCCTGTAAATACTGCTTTGGTTTTAAATATCGTTTATATACTGTGCTTTGTTTTTTACAATCTTAATGTATGAAATTTGAGACTGAGATTATTTAAAAAGCAATAAATAAGTCCTATTTATGGAAGTGTGAGAGGCATACTTCCGTTGCACTGTATTTGGGACTACCTCCAGGGAAAGCTCAGCCTAACTGTATTGCATGCAAATACCCAAAGTGATAGAGAAGAGATAAAGGGCCATCATAGGGTACCAAACATCCTATTCTATAAATAAATACTTCTTTATATCTCATTTTTATTGGTAAAATGTGTTTTTAAGGATAACTCTTTAAAACTGTCTTCTCAAAGCAATTCTCATTGCAGATTCATGGCCTCACCCCAGACCCTCTAAATCAGATGATCTACAGATAGATCTCAAGTTCATGCACTTTAAATGCTCTCCTCCTACCCCATCCCCACCAATTCATCATTCACCATTGAAAAACCAATGCTCTAGAGTAGGATATTGTACGTTGGGAAGAAGTATCTGTATTTTCTTTGTAGCTATATTGGCTTCTATGTATTCCATAGACAAGGGATATAGGAACTCAAAGACCTGGTATTTACGTTAAAAAGGAGTTATTTCAAAATAATATACTAGTCACAGCTAATGATATTATCTGTGAAATGTTGAATTTTTACAGTTAA
>NW_027531335.1:83438-85381 GCF_008692635.1 Crocuta crocuta
AAATAATTTTGGTTTTTTGTAACTTTGATAAGGACTCAACTAAAGAAGTTCTTAGGAAAATCAGTAAAGAGAGCAAAGCACCTTGCAGAGGAATATGGTGAACGTGCTGTCAATAAAGTTAAAAGCGTTAGAGATGAAGGTAAGTGAAATAGAACATTGCAGCTGAATATTTAAATGATTTGTAATTGTCCATATTTAGCCTGTAGTTTATAAGAAGCATTCTATTTTGTTGAAAGTAATGAGCCTTTATAGCTACTGTCTTAACATTTCAGTAAATCATGTTACTCTAGATATCACTTAATTTCATGAACAGGAAGAAAAATAAATTTGTGCATCTTAAACATGAATTTGTACATACTTTGTGAATGTGGCAGTCTGGAAGAGTTGCAGTAATGAGTTGTAAACCAGTTGTGTAAGGCCATTTAAGTTTTATAAATATTTTCAAAATTAGGTAAATATTCTGAAATGCGCAGATCTTAACTTCCTGTGCCTTTGTTGTAATTGTACTCCTTTGATTTATTTAATGAGCACTAATATAGTAGTTATTTTGTGCCAGTGTTGTAAACATTTTCACCTATATTAACTCATTTAATCCTCATAAAAGCCCTAAGAGGTAAGTACTGTTACTACCCCCTTTTATAGATGAGAAAACCGAGGCACAAAAAGGTCCCATGCTTTGGCTGTGGCCATACAGATGATAAAGGACAGAGCTGGATTTGGACCCAGATAAGCTGGCACCAGATTCCCATGCTCTTAACTGAGATGCTGTTTAGTAACAGACAGGTTTTGCTTTCCCATTTAATGAATTTTCTTGGTAAACAGTGGGTATGAAAATATGATAGTAGCTATGTATCTACGTTAGCTAGTGATGATTTCTATATTGCTTTTCTATTCAGTGTTTCACACTGATCAAGATGATCCTTCATCGAGTGATGACGAGGGAATGCCATACACGAGACCAGTCAAATTCAAAGCAGCGCATGGTTTCAAAGGACCTTATGATTTTGATCAGATCAAAGTGGTGCAAGATCTTAGTGGTGAGCATATGGTAAGAAACCTTTTTACTTTTCAGGATTCTGTTTTCACTGAGAGGAGTACTTTGGCTTTTATAAGGGCAGTCTCTTCTTATGTATGTAATTTTCCCAAATTGACTCAAGAAGAATAAATTGATATTAATGATTTAATGATTAGGTAATGCAGAGTCTCTCTCTGTATTATTGTTTAAGAAGTGAAAGTTATGGAAAAAGTCAACTCTAAGCTCATATCTTTAAGAAAGCTATGTTAGGGTACCAAACTTGAGAGCAGTTAAATTTACAAGGTGGCCTGTCACTTTGGAAGACATTTAAAATGTTCCCTGGGTATATTTTGAGTAATTAACAAATACTTTAGTAGTTCAATGTATTTTGTAAAATGGCAGCTAAAACCAGGAGAGAGAGGTACAAGATTTCTATCAGAGTTAAAATGTACCAAAGTAGGTATAAAATGTACAAATTATATTGCAGTTACCCCTTAAAAATGCTAGGAACACAGGGAAGGTGGTCATGAACTCAGAATTGGACGAATGATGCTATGGCTCCTTTATTAGGGAATCTACCTATCTATTTAGATTTTAAATCCAAAATTTGGCTCAACTGGAAGGAAGCAACCTTAAGCCTATCAGATGGCAGCCAGATTGAAATTTAAACTTTGGTGCTACATATGAAATGTTTGACTTGAATATAGTAATGTCCTTAAGGAATTTCCTTGTACTGTTTTGATTAACTTTCATTATTTCCAGTTTTAAGTAAAATCTTATTGTAGTAGGCTCCAAATAACAAATTTCTTAATATACTTGAATTTTGTGGAAATCCGTATCATTCCAGTAAATGAACTGTTGCCTCTTAACTTGGAAAATCTTTTTTTTTTTTTTTTTTTTAATTTTTTTTTTTTTTAAGTATTTTGTT
>NW_027531335.1:85447-85605 GCF_008692635.1 Crocuta crocuta
CTCACGATCCCGAGACCAAGAGTCACGTGCTCTCCCATCTGAGCCAGCCAGGCGCCCCATAACTTGAATAATCTTTTTGATCTGTATAGATATGTGTTGTAATAGTAATTATAACAGTATTTCTTGTAATAGCATTTGGCTTTTCCAATTTAAGGGTT
>NW_027531335.1:85620-86660 GCF_008692635.1 Crocuta crocuta
TAACTACCCCCCACCACATGCACACATATATATACACACACACACACTCCGCTATTGTTAGCAGTATCTAGGAATTCTAGCCATATACTCTGAAACCTTGTTTCTGGGGGAAAAAAACAGGAATGAGACCACAGCATTCCAATACTTATAAATGCCCAATGCCATGAAGGTCCCTGCTAAGGTGACCCTTATATTTCCCTCAGCCTTGAACAGGAGTGTTAGTGCTATCCTGAGTGCTCTGCCTCTTCCGATCCCACTCTCCCCCTTAAGTTCAGCTAGGAGACAGATCCAAACTAAGATTTGTAGGGATTTTTTAATGTTTATTTATTGAGAGAGAGAGAGAGAGAGAGAATCCCAAGTGGGGTCTGCGCTGAGAGTGCAGAGCCCAACACAGGGCTCGATCTTATGAACTATGAGATCATGACCTGAGCCAAAGTCAAGAGTCAGACGTTTAACCGACTGAGCCACCCAGGCACCCTAGGATTTGTTTTTGTTGTGTATGTGTGTTTTTTTTCAAAATTTTTTTAACGTTTATCTATTATTGAGAAACAGAGATAGAGCATGAGCATGAATGGGGCAGAGAGAGGGGGAGACACAGAATCTGAGTCAGGCTCCAGGCCCTGAGCTGTCAGCACAGAGCCTAATGCTGGGCTCGAACTAGTGAACTAACTGTGAGATCATGACCTGAGATGAAGTCAAACGCTTAACCGACCGAGCCACCCAGGCGCCCCAGGATTTGTTTTTACAGTGATTTCTGGCCACCTCAGAGCTCCATTTCCGTTAATATGTGGACATGGCTTGGGGTTTTGAAGTTGTTAGTTTAGGTTATGGTAAATTACTATCTTATCCTGCCTTTCTCCTAAAAGTTCCTCTTTGTGCTTCTGTGGCATCACTGGACTAATGGCCTTAAGTGGCATTAGAAATGTGAACATTACCTTAGTATGTGTAATTTAGCCTAATGCTTTACTTTGGCTTAAAAATATGTTTCAGCTCTTAGGGGCCTGTGGCTGGCTCAGTTGGTAGAGCATACATTGATCTCA
>NW_027531335.1:87314-87680 GCF_008692635.1 Crocuta crocuta
ATACATTGATCTCAAGTTTGTAAGTTCAAGCCCCATGTTGGGTGTAGAGATTACTTAAAAGTAAAATCTGAGGAGTGCTTGGATGTCTTGGTCAGTTAAGTGTCTAACTCTTGGTTTTGGCTCAGATCATGATCTCACTCCATGGGTGAGTGAGACCCATGATCAGGTCGTGGGATTGAGCCCCACATCTGGCTGTGTGCTAACAGTGTGGAGCCTGCTTGGGATTCTCTGTCTCCCTCTTCTCTCTGCCCACCCCTCCCTTTTTCTCACTCTCAAAATAAACTTAAAAAAAAAAAAAAAATCTCAAAAAAAAATGTTTCAACTTTTAAAGTAATAACTTTGAGCCTTCCATTCTTTTCATAGGGA
>NW_027531335.1:87768-93525 GCF_008692635.1 Crocuta crocuta
AGGGAGCTGTTTGGACCATGAAATTTTCTCACTGTGGCCGATTACTTGCCTCAGCTGGACAAGACAATGTAGTGAGAATATGGGCTTTAAAAAATGCTTTTGACTATTTCAACAATATGCGAATGAAATACAATACTGAAGGTATTTTTCACTTATTTGTGGGCTTTAAAACTCTAGAGACATCTGGTATTTTTACATTTTAGGTATAATAATGCCCTCTTAACTGGCAAGCATTTGAAGCAATCACTACTTTTCATAATGGCCACAAACCTAAAAGTAGGACAGAAGCCAACACCAACAAATCATCTAAATCCTCTGAAAAATGCTACCACAAAGCTTTTGACTTGATCCCTTTTAAGGTGTAGTGCAGGATTTATTTATTTCATCAACTATTGAGAACAAGGTTACTTGGTTTCTCCCTCTGACAGTCTTTAGTTCTGTCCTGGGTTAAAATGAAATACCTGATAACTCTAGGAAAAGAATGAGAGTAATAATATCCATCCAATAAGTAAAGGAAGATATGAGACATAGCCATGAAAAGTAAATGTGATTTGTCAGTACATCGGAGGGTCTGTGAGAAAAGGTTAAGTGGAAAAGAGAAACCTCAGAACACGATGTGTGTACACAATGATCACACCTGTGAAATATTTGTGTATATTGGTAACTTACCAGGAAAGTATGTAGGATCGATGTAAATAGAAGCTTTACGTTTATGGGATTCTTTTCTTGTAATTATTTAACTGCAGTACATTTTCTCCACACACCCCTCCCTTCCACTCCCGTCCTCACCCCAGTCAACCAAGGCTGAAACGAGAAGTTAAGGGATGGGAGAAAGGAGACTTGGTGGCCATGGGCTGGAGTATAGAGTACATTTGAAGCACCAATTTGAGGACCATAGAAACCTAGGGAGAGCCACTTAACTGGCCAGCAAGGCCCTGTATACTTTAGCAGCCCTGTGGGTATTGCTTGCATTATGTTATAGTACATAATTGAAGATAATAGGTTGATAAAAAGTTAAGCTATGTTTACAATACATGCCTTTTCTTGCCCTGCCTGGAACAGAAAGACTATTTTAAGCGGCCCTTGAGACTTCTACTAGTCCAGAACCTTTGTGCCCCTTTATTGTTCATCTTATTTGTTCACTATGAATATTGAGGGTTTACCAGTATTTTATTAAATTGGGAATATTATTTATAAAGATCTTATGATTCAAAGAGGTTTAAAAAAAAAAAAAAAAACTAGTATTTACCTCAGTTCAGGTTAACAGCACTACTACTAATAATGGGCTATTTTAGTACTACAATCTCAATTATCTTCATACACTCCTTTCTGAATTCATGTTTTAAAATCATAAACAACAACTTGTTAACACAAGAAAAAGTAGAAAGATCACCAGACTCAGAATCAAGAGATTCATGTTGGGTCCCAGCTCTGCAAATTAGCTAAGGCAAGCCAGCCTTGTGACCCCCAGAGTCTCCGTCTCTCCCCATATAAAATCTTGGTTCCTGCCCAGCCACTATTCTAAGGGACTTACATATATTAACTTAACCTGCTCAGCACTCCTATGAGGTGAGTACTATGATCCTCAATTTACAATGAGGAACCAAGTCACAGAGTGGTTAAAGTCACCCAGGATCTCACAGCTGGTGGTAGGACCCAGGTTCAACTCACGGAAGTCTAGCATCACAGCACCGACGGCCCTTATTGATACTCTGCCATATCACTTGGGGACACCATTCCTGGGTAAATGCTAAGAACCAGCAGGGTTACTGTAAGAGCCAGAGATCCAGGTCAAGGTGTATATGCTACGCAAACGTGAGCGTTAGTTATTATGGTGTTTCTTCAAGAAACCTTGAATCTGGCTTTTGAAATAAAGTCAACAACAAATATGACTGGTAAGAATAAATTCAGATTGGCCCATGGACAGTAAAATGTGCTTTCTCTAGCATTCTTGCAATGAGGAATCTCTATCATCTCGCACTTGGCAGCCTCAAGGTAACACCTGCTGTCAAATCTTCCCAGGCCAAAGCCATCTCTTCCACGCTCTGCGCTGCAGAATTAGGGAATTTCAGTGGAGGACCCTGCCAAGANCTCCAGGCTTCATTTATTTCGAAAATGTATTTTTGGGGGGCACCTGGCTGGCTCATTCAGTAGAGCCTGCAACTCTTTATCTCAGGGTTGAGAATTCAAGACCCACATTGGGTGTGGAGCCTATTTTTTAAAAATGTGTTTTTTCAGAATGTTACATTCTATGACTATTAATTAGGTGTTACTGTGTCATTATTTCTGATTGATGTTTTGTGTGTGTGTATGCATACATGTCTTTTTAAAATTATGTTGTTTTTAGGACGTGTGTCACCGTCACCTTCTCAGGAAAGTCTGAATTCATCAAAGTCTGACACAGATACAGGGGTACGTTCTTTATTGAATAGTTACTGACGTTAAATACTATGATTTGATTGTTTACCATGAAGTACCTTATTATCTGTCAGAAATTATAGTTCATGAAAGCACTTAATTTAAAATTAAGATATGTTAGAAACTAAAGTTTCTTCTATTGGAATTAGTAAATGAAAAATTGTGATATTTAAAGTTGTCATACAGTGAATGATACTACTCGAGCTACCAAACTGCAAATGCAAACTTAAATAAAACAAAATCCCCTCCCCTCAAATCCATGTTAGAATTTTTAAAAATAATGGATACTGAATAAGGTTTGATAAAGAAAAGAAAAAAAGATACTGAACTATTTAAATTTTTCTACCTTTTTGCTTTAATAAATGCTTTATCACAGTTTCAGGTGCTTTAAAAATATAATGATTTTCATTTGGTCTCAGAGCTGGAAGGTTAAATGTAACCAATTTTAAACCTAAAAAGCAGAATGGAAGTATTATCCTGAGCTCTCCCCTGTGCTTTGTGTGTATTGGTCTAGACAGGAAAGATACAAGCAAAGAACTTAAATGTCCACCTGCTCAGCAGTATTTTCCTGGGGTTTCATTGGCTCTGTAGTGTTTGACACTAGTTAATTCCCCACTCTAAACCTACTCTTCTCCACTTGCTCTCGTTCTGTTTTTCCTCGGTCTCTTCCTATACCCTTGCTGTCTCTTCCTCTTCCTCCCACTTAAGTGTTGCTGTTTCTTAGGGTCATGTCCTTAGCCATCCTTATTTGACATTCATTGCCTCCAGTCCTGAACTGGCTTTACCTTCATAATTCCTGTTTCCTTCTAATAGCTGTATGGTTTTTAAACAAGAATGAGATCTTATTGGGCATGCTGCCCTTTTCACATAACAATATATATAGAGAGAATCTCTCCAGCATATTCACCAAGCACATCGATGAATAGATTAAGACTGAACTCCCTCAGCAAATGTTGTTTGAGTGCCTGTTACGTGTGCCAGACGCTGCTAGATTCTGCAAATCAAATGAGGCCTAGCCTTTGGCCTCAAGGACTGTGCCGACTCGTGAAATAAGTGTATACCCACAGTTCTAGTATTGGACGGTAATACCCCGCGGAGGGCACTACACAAGTATGGGAGGTATCCTTACGAATCAGCGCGTGAGACAAAGCTTCCTGGAGGCTTTGCGTGGGAGCCAGGAGTTAGCCGTGTAAGAGAAGGAAGGAAGGGGTGCATCCGAGTGAACAGCGAGTGCAAAGGCCTGGAGGCTGAAACGGCACGGCATGTGAACGCTGCTACCAGAAGCTCCGTGCGGCTGCAGCAGTGGGCCTGTGTGACAGTTGGAGAGGCAGGCAGGGTTAGGATTTTCCATGGCCTTTTGTGTGTTAATGACATTTGGACTTTGTCCTGCAGGCTGCTGGGGAAAGAGGGGTTTGAGTGATTTCGATCAGGAGCATAATTAAAATGTTCAGATTTGAGGGGCACCTGGGTGACTCGGTCGGTTAAGCATCTGACTTCAGCTCTGGTCATGATCCCACAGTTTGTGAGTTCGAGCCCCACATTGGGCTCTGTGCTGACAGCTCAGAGCCGGGAGCCTACTTCGATTTCTGTGTCTCCCTCTCTCTGCCCCTCCCCTGCTCACACTCTGTCTCTCTCTCTCTCTCAAAAATAAATAAACATTTTTTAAAAATGATTTTGTTTCAGGAAGAGCATTCTGGAAGCACTGGAAAGGACTGATTAGATCGGGGCTCCAGGCTAGAGACAGGGAGACCACCCAAGAGAGGAACGGGACTTCGATTATGAAGCACTGGGTGTAGAAACCATAAAGATGAGCTGAATTTGAGAGACGTGAAAGAAGTCAGACCTGTGGCACTAGGTGACAGACTAGCTGGGGAGGCAGGTGGTAGCTGAAGATGAGTGCCAGCTGTCTGGCTTGAATAACTGGCTAGGACAGTCGCTCATGGAAATATCTGCATTACCTACCTACAGCCCTGTTTCTCTCTTTTGAGCTGCCTTTTCTTTTTTCTTTTTTTTTATTCTTTTTTTTTTCGTCTTTGTTTCTTTTGTTTTTTTTTTTTTAAGTTTATTTTTGAGAGGGGGAGAGATAGAATCCCAAGCAGGCTCTCCGCTGTCAGCACAGAGCCCGACACAGGGCTCGAACCCACAAACTGTGAGAGCATGACCTGAGCTGAAGTCTGACACTTAACCAACTGAGCCCCCCAGGTGCCCCTTTTGAGCCTTCTTTAATGGTATCACCATCCATAAGTTCCTTTTTAATTCATTCACAAAATACTCCATTACTTTTTTGTTTTTCCTTGCCCACATAACAAATTAGTTATAAATTTCTATCCACTCTGCCTCCACCCACAAATGGGGAATCCGTCCCCTCGTTCCCCATTGTCACTCGCGTTATCTAGGCCCTGAACACCCATTTAAATGTTTGCCGTAGGCTCCTAATTGCTTTTCTGTCTCTGGTCTGTACCCAGTTGACTTTCTCTACTGTCCCCAGCTTTTTTTCAAAATAATAGATCTGATGGGATTTTGCGGATTAAAATCTTCTGATGGCTCCTTGTCACCTACAGAATAAGGTCCTTCCTGATCTTGCCTCGTCTTACCTTTTTAACTCGGTTCTACTTCCCTGGTGCCTATGCATCCTGCTCGCCGTGCCGTGCTGGACATGGGTCTGTCTGTACCCTAACCTTTCTGTCACTCTTCCTCCTTCACCTGCGCTGTCTGCTTTGCCGGCAGTGCCCTCCCTTGGCCCCTTTCTTCACGGGGCAGAGCCTGACTCATCCCTCAGGATTCAGTTCACACACACACACACACACACACACACACAGATTCAGTTCAAGTATCTTCTTCTCTTATTCTTTTCCCTGAGTCAAGCAGGCAGAATTGTCCCTCATTTGTGTTCCAAGAGAACATCACAGGTGCTTCGACACTGTTACTGCTTACCAGGTCTTGGGCAGTTTGTCTCACCAGTTAGACTCCAGGCTGAATGAAGGCAAAATGCTGTACTTCACAGATTAGTGTCCTTGGAACCTGACCCGGGGCCTTACTGCGGTGGGCCCGAATCGGTGTTGGATTCCTGCTTCTGTGCCTTTGTTCCTGTCCTTTATCTGGATGCCTGCACTTCTCCCTTCTTTCTGTTCAAAGCCTGCCCATTCTCGAAGGTCCACTTCCTTCAGAAAGCTTTCCCTGACTGATGTAGAGGTACAAACTTTAACCACTTTGCTTTAGGGAAAAGGGTTTGCTTTTATCAGTTTAATTCCCCATAAAGTTTCCAGACATTGATTACTATTAAAAATGGGAACTATTTGCACCATCTTGTGTTATGCTTATTTCAAAAACCCAACTGAC
>NW_027531335.1:93798-96880 GCF_008692635.1 Crocuta crocuta
CCCCAGTCGTGTTTGAACACAGGCCTTTTAAATGAGGAGTGCAGTAGTCCTTTGACTCAAAAAGTAGTGACCCCCCTGGAGTACTGTGCTTTCTTCCTGTGGTAGTTGAATAGGAAGAGATTGGTGTTCCTTCACTTTGGTCATTCTATTTATTTGGGGACAGTTAGAAGGAGCTTCTCCTTCATATGCCTTTGGAGTGTGGTGTCTGGTATTATCTTTGAACCTAGCCTTAGCTGCAGCGCGAGGCAGTACACAAGGCGTAGTTTATTCATTTATTTGTTTTCCTGATGTGTGCGTTCTTTTTTCTTTTCTCATGATAGTGATAATATTTATCTCTTCAACTGCATCCTTGTTGTTGTTAGCATCCACGTAACATAGACTACCTGAGAGCACCTGCTGTGCAGTCGGGCACGCAGAGCGACACGCCCAGCGTCGCTCGTCTACGCGTTGGTCCTGCCGAGCCTAGCATTCTGCCTCTTGTGCTCTCCGTTCCTGGTGATTTTCAAAAGTAGCTCAGTTCATGTAAGGAAGAAAGGGAGAGAGCATGCCTAGTTTGCCTCATGATGCTGGCGATTTTGTAAAATGTCCCCTTAACACTAGAAGCTGTAACTATGCGGTTTACCTAGAGATGGGTGCTTTTCTTGGGTTCATTCTGTGTTTGGTGTGTTTGATTAGTGGAACATCAATATGGGTGTTATAGCATTTAACCGCTGCTTTGAAGTTTTCAGAGATTATAGGGGAGGGAAAAACTCACTCTACTCTCTGAGCCTCTACAGCCAGGATTTTGCAGCTAGGATCCATGAATAACCTGACAAAAGGCAGATTCGAAGGCCAAACAGTTTATTATATATGCATATGGAGGCCTTCCTAGAAAAACAGCGAACACCTAAAGAAACAGTTAGACCCCGGGGCTCATACAGCATTTTGACAAAAGCAGTGAGTTTGTGGAGAAGTGAGAGGACAAAAGAAGGGGCTGAGGGGTTGGGCGTTAGGGACAGTAAATTGTGACCAGGTAAAAATATTGGGGGAAACTAACGGAAGATGAAGATTATTTAGTACTGTCTCCAGAGGTAAGCTTTATTCTGCCATTCCTGGCAAAGAAGAGGTGAAGGGGAGACACCTTCGCAAAGAGGATTTCATGCTATGCTTTCAGGTAGAGGCGGGGAGAGCAGGGACCTTTTCTTGTGTCTGTTTCTTCTCTGTTGCCTTCAGCGGAAAATAATCCTTATGCAAAGGGAGTATTTTGGGGTCACACAATCTGATCTCCTTCAAGATCATTTGGACATAAAACTTGGATTAAGGGGGAGTGAAAGGTAATTTTTGTGAAACTGTACATGTGTAACATTTTATTTAAAAAATATGCATTGGTTTAGATTTGGTTCCATCAACAACAATTCTTTTCTGCAATGTGTTAGGCACTGAAACTATAAAGATGCAATGGACAGTTCATGGGAAAACCCAGCACAATGGTGATAATATATGTCCAAAGCAGAATTAGGTATCATTTTCCCTAGATAGCCCCTCCTTTGACGGTGCGCTTGATGTCAGTTAATTAACACCCGTACCATCCCCTGAGTTCGAAACTGTGATCACTTTTTATTCTTCTCTCCCTACAACGTTTGCTCATTCATCAAATTCCGCCCTCTTGATCTCAGAAATGTCTTTGGAATCTAGCCATTCCTTTCATTTCCACTGCTATAATCTGGGCCTTTATCTCTTACTTGGACCAAAATAGTTATTCTCCCAGATTTCAGTCTTTCATCCTCATTGCTAACAGAATGACTTTCCTATAAAACACATCTGATCGTGTTCCTTTCCTGTTTAAATACTGCTTTTAGTTCTCTCTTTTTTTCCTATAGATTTAAGTCCAAATTCCTTAGCTTGCCTCAGTCTTTCAGAGATCAGCCTGACCTCATCTCTCATTCGTATTTTTCACCCTTGCCTCTCCCAAACCTTATGTTCGGAACCACTCGGTTGTTCATTGTTGCCCCAACAAAACTGTCAACCCCTTGGTTGATGGCATATATTCACTACGCGCCCTGCCTGGCCAATTCATTTAAGACCCAAGTCTCCTTGCTTGAGCATTTCTTGCTTTACCCAGTGCATAAGTATTCCTATGCTTGCTCACTGTCCCCTTGGTACTTTGCTCAGATTTTTGTTAAAGGCACTCACTATATACTATAGCAATTTCTATAGCAACAACTAATGTTTGATGAGCCCTTATTCTGTGCCCTGCACTTTGCTGAGTGGTTTATACCTTGCCTCGTTTAACCTCACAGTAGCCCTGGTACTGTTGTGAGGTACTGTTAAGAGTCCTGTTTTACAGATGAAGAAGGCTTAAAGATGTGAAGCAACTCACCGATTTCACACAGTTGGTAGATACAGCGTCAGAATTAGAACCCAGCTCTGACCTGTCTTTGGAAAAACTTATGCTGTTAACCATTATGCTCCACTAATTGTCACTGTAAGGTCTAGCACTATGTCTTCATTTAGTCCACCAATATTTATTGAGTGCTTCCTATGTATTAATCAGTGTTTAGGAAATTGAGGATATATAGTAGTGAACAAAAGAGAAAAGAGTACCTCTTATGAAGCTTAAATTTTAGTGGTGGGAGACAGAAACAAAATAAGTAGTTTTGTAATTATTAGGAAGTGACAAGTTTCATGGATTAAAAATAAAGCAGGTGAAGTGGAATAACAAGGAATAAATAAGGTGGGTGAGCAGAGCTTCACCCACAAGTGGTCATTTGAGCAGAATCTGAAAGAAGTGAGGGAGTGATCATGGCTGTCTGAAGGAGACGTGCATTCCAGGTAGAGGGAATGGCAAACGACTTCTGGTGTGTTCAGGAAATAGCACTGTTAGGGGGCGGGGGGACGGGTGAAATAGGCGATGGAGGTGAAGGAGCGTGCTTGTTGTGATGAGCACCGGATTATGTCAGGAGGTGGTGAATCATTTCTATCGTGCACCTGAAACGAATATAACACAGTATGTTAACTAACTGGAATGAAAGTAAAAACTTAAACAAAAATAAATAAATAAATAAGGAAACAAAACCCAAGAGCACTGAAGCCTGAAGAGCCT
>NW_027531335.1:97573-105637 GCF_008692635.1 Crocuta crocuta
ATGTTTTATTTATTTCTAGGAGAGAGAGAGAGAGACAGCGTGAGCAGGGGAGGGTCAGAGAGAGAGGGAGTCACAGACTGAAACAGGCTCCAGGCTCTGAGCTGGCAGTCAGCACAGAGCCCGATGCGGGGCTCGAACTCACGAACCGCGAGATCATGACCTAAGCGAAAGTCGGACGCTTAACCGACTAAGCCACCCAGGCGCCCCTGATATCTGGCTTTTAAATACTGAGACTAGATTATAAGAAGATAAGAAGTGTCTTATTTTGTTATCTCAGATAATTCACACGGTATCTGCTACGTAGTCAGCGTAATAAATATCAAAAGGCCTACAGGTTTTCATAGCAGTCCAGCTTTAAAATGACATGCTTAGATCACCAGAATATTTGAATGTGGGTTAGACATTAGATGATATGAATGGTATTTTTGAGGTGTGATAATGACGTGGTAGTTATATTTAAAAGAGGGCTTATTAGTTGGAAATACATAAAGAGCATGAGCATTTACTGGTAACAGAGGAGTTTAGGTCTTGCTTTAAGTGCTCCAGCAAAAATAAAACTTCAAAGTGGGAGTGATAAAACAACATGAGTAAAATACTGGTGATCATCAAAGCAGGTGATGGATGTGTGGGTTCGATATACCATTTCGTACATTATTCTGGCTCAGTGTATATTTGAAATGGTCATAATAAAGTTTCATATATGTTTATATAGGAACATGAATATATAGTGATTTAGAGGTCTAAATCTCTCTCTAACTGTAGGTATCTATAGAGATGTATACATATAGATAAAATACATTTTACTTGGTGATTCTGCTGTTAATAATTCTACCTTTAAAAACCTATCAGAAAGAAATAATCAGATAGGGTCACCTGGCTGGCTCAGTCAGTAGAGCATGTGACGTTTGATCTCAGCGTCATGAGTTTAAACCCCACACTGGGCCTAGAGCTTACTTTGAAAAGAAAAAAGGAAGTAATCAGATAGGCTCAAGGATATAAATAAAAGGATTTCATCTTAGTATTCTAATAGCAGAAACTTGAACAACTTAAACCTTTAACAGCTGGAAAATAAAAACTATGATATAATCCTTAAAGTAGAATACTATGCAGTCCTTAGATTGTTTTGAAAGTCTATTTAATAACATTAAAAAATATTCAAAATGTGAAGTGAAAAAAGCAGAAGGAAAAATTGAATACAATGTTGTCCCAACTTGACTAAAATATCTAAATATTTACAGATAAAATTTTCAAAGAAATACATTAAATTTGGGGCACCTGGCTGGCTCAGTGGGTAGAACATATGACTCTTGATCTGGGGGCTGCGAGTTCAAGCCCCACATTAAGCGTAGAGATTACTTACAAATAAAATCTTTGGGGGGGAAAAAAAAGAAATATGCCAAAACATTACTGGTTGTCATCTCTAGGTGATAGGATTTTAGGTCATTTTTATTTGATTCCTTATACTTTTCTGTATTTCTAAAAATTTTTTTAGTGAATAGACCTGCTTTTAATAAAACAAATAACAGAAAGTACTGTAAAAGTCTCGGGTTTAAACCTTTCGGCCATCATACCTTTTGTATTAGGATAAATAATAGAATCAGGATAAAGATTTATGTTCCAGGATGTTCATTGAATCACTGCTTATGCTAGCAAAAAGCTGGAAATGTCTTAATGACCAACAAATCAAAGAATGACTAAATTATGGCACATGTATATGCAGCTAATAAATGTTTTCAGAGAGCGAAATACTGAAGATGCTCGCGATATAAAAAGAAGACACTGGATGGTGTGTGCACTGATTTCAGTGAATGTTTTTTACAACTGAAAGATGAAGGCAATCAGAATGTTAGCAGATTGTTGTTTTAATTTTAGTTTTTCTACTTCCTGTGCTTTCTGCATCGTCTACATTGGGCATGTCTTAATCAAAAAACTTACTTAAGTCGTTTGGAAAAACCATACAGGGTATAAGGAGAAGAAAGTGGACGTTTGAGGAGAAAAATAAGATCCAGAGTCACTGCTAGAGGAATTCTGCCGAGATGTTCATGAAGTGGAAATGATAATTAAGCAGAATGCTGAATTGTATGCAATAGGGCAGGCTGTCGAGTGTTCCGTATTTGAGGGCGCGGCTGGAGTCGGCAGGAGTGGGGGTGCCTGGCTGTCCCTCCACGGCAGATAGGAAGATGTTTCTATACACCATAAAGTTCTAGACACACAGGAGTGGTAGTTTTTATCTGTTCCTGTGGCCACCATCCTAGTTCAGGCCTTCGTTGATCTTCTGCACACTTTACCCACTGCCCTTCCTGCCCCCGCCCTTTCCCCATACCATCTTTTACCTTCTCGCCCAGCTTCCTCGCTCTAAAGCGGCAGTTACGTCATGTTACTTTTTTCTTTTCGGAAACCTGTGCTGGCTCTCCATCGCCTTAGAATGTCTGAACTTTTAAGCCACAAATACAAGGCTCTTTACATCCTGCTCCCAGAGTACCTTTCCGCTCTCATCCCATGCCATATCTGCACTCACTCTTCCTCCTTCCCCGTCATCCCCCCCCTTCCCTGAGTATGCACAGCTTATTGGCTAAGAGCTCCGTATTTTGGCTCCTGCTACATCCCCTAAAACATTTGAGGGACAATCTTTGGACTTAACAGTTGTATTTCGGCTTTGGTTCTGCTGTTTACAGGTGGCTGTGTGACCTTTAATATGTTATTTTGACCTGAGCCTCAGGTTTTTTTCTTAATTTCTTCATCTTCATAATGTCAATATACCTCCCTGACAGAGTCGTTAGGATTCACTCAGGTAATGAATACAAAAGCATGTTGTAAACTAAATGTGTGGCACACACGTATGGCATTATTTTCTACCTACCTCTGTCAGGATGCTTTTGACTTCAAATAACAGAAATCCAACTGAAAGTGGCTTAAACAATGAGGAAGCAAGTCTGGAGGTAAGGCGGTTCCAGGGTTGGTTCATTGCACAGCTCAGAAATGTCGTCAGGGACACAGGGCTCTGCCACACTCCTGCTTTGCTCTTCTCGCTCGGCTGTTCTTGGGTCTGCTCCCCTCGTGGTGGTAAGGCGGCAACGACAGTGTCAGGCGTCGCACAGACAGCAGCATTCAGAGGAAGGAGAGCCCCTTTAGCGCGCCCCTTTTTTTTAAGAGGGAGGAAATCTTTCCGGAAGCCTCCCCTGTGTTCCCCCCTCACTCCCCAGTAAGCTCACCCTCGTGTCATTTGACAAAAATTGTAGCCCGTGCCCATGCGCAAACCAGTCATCACTGGGAAAGGGAATGAGCTCACCGTGATTGGCTCAGACCAAGCACGATTCACGCCCTGGTGCTGGCTCCCACCTCTCCTGAAGGAGCAGATGCTCGGAAGAGGACAAGGCAGGGGGTCTGTTAGGGAGGGAAAGGCGGTGATAGCAGTGTCTTCAGGGCCGATCCCGTTCGATTAGGACAGGGAGGTGGTGACTGAGTGATAAGTAGTACGTACATTCAGCGGAAAGGGGACTCTGTTTTTGGTAGATGGAGGTTTCGGTCAGCAGCATACAAAATGATGGATGGGGTGGGATGAGTACGAAGCTTTTGTTTTTCCACCTTTAACATTTGTCTTTACGTCTAAATAGGTGTGCGGCGGAGCTGACGAAGACCCTGATGATAAAAACGCGCCGTTTCGGCAGCGGCCGTTTTGCAAATACAAAGGACACACTGCTGATCTCCTTGATCTTTCGTGGTCTAAAGTAAGAAATTCTTAGTTGAAGTGTGTATGAATTCTATGCAACTATGACTTCAGGATAAAAACAAATGTTTTTCGGTACGATTGTCACACTCTCGGTGTTTGGTTGTGTATACTTCATGGAAGTTACCTACAGAATAATCGGTCAAAAGAGGAGAAACCTCCAAAAAAAGAGAAACATCAGATTAGGCAAATAAGAAAATGTTTATATTACTTAGCAGCTTCTGTCTGGATCTGTCTATATAATTGTACTTTTTGCTTCTTTTATAAAGTAATTTTGGGGGCGCCTGAGTGACTCAGTCGGTTAAGCGTCCGACTTCAGCTCAGGTCATGATCTCACGGTTCGTGCGTTTGGGCCCCACGTCGGGCTCTGCGCTGACTGCCAGCTCAGAGCCTGGAGCCTGCTTCTAATTCTGTGTCTCCCTCTCTCTCTCTGACCCTTTCCCTGCTCACGCTGTCTCTGTTCCTCTCTCAAAAATAAATAAAACATGAAAACGTTTTTTAAAAAAATAAGGTAATTTTGCAAAGTAACTATTCTCAGCAAAATGGACTTGACTTCAGCTGCAGAGGTGAAGTCTGATTTATCTGATCAAGATTGCTTTGACTAATCTGCTATATTTATTAAGCCATTAAATTTACAAGTATATGAATCTTTGACAAGTCATCATTTTATGGGTTTTTTTTTTCCTTAGAGCAAAATTATTTCACAAGTAGATGGCCTGTTTTCCCACTGAACATATATGTTAGCAGTTTTGCAGAAATTTAAAGAGATACTTTAAATTATATTGAGCATGTTTGGAGCATGAAACAGTGTTTGGACTTTTTGCATACTACCTTGTATTTCCTTTGTATTAACATTTGTCAGTAGTCAGGATCTACAATATATTTAGAATTTGGGGGACAAAATAATATTTAAAAGCCTTAAACTGAGAAAAGTCAACAGAGTGAAGAGAATACTATCAGAGGTACCAATGTCGCCCACACAGTCTCACTGTGAGTGTCGGGGGGGCCTCACGTAGCACGAAGCTGCTGCTGGTGTCCGTAGGCAGGTCAGGCTCTCGCGGAGCCCCAGCTTTGAGTCACTCCACTTACAAACTACTGCTCCCGTCACACTTGCTTACATATTCTGGATGCTTTTCAAAAACCATCTGTCATAATGTCTTTCTCTAACTTGGAAAAAGCTTGGACCTCACCCGGCAGTCTGGTTTTAAACTGAGCCCTAATTGTGTCTTTACACTCCTCCCCACCCCTGTGGGACATCTGAGTTGGCAGAGCTGGAAATCTGCAGTGTCCTTAATCTGATAACCATATTCATCTGGGATAAGAAGTACAGAGCCCATGCTTGGGAACTGTGCAGTCCTTTTATTTTCGAAAAGCAACTCAATATATTTTCCTTTTTACGGCATCCAGTAACGCTGACTAGAAGAAATTAGATCTCCACTGCCCACTTCTCCGTCAGGGTTCTCCAGAGTAACACAGTCAAGCGGGCACACGTGCATCAGGAGACTTATTTTAGGGAACTGGATCGCTCAACTGTGGGTGCGGCCAAGTTGAAATCTGTAGGGCAGTCCGGCAGGTAGAAATTCAGCAGGAGTCACTCTGGAGTCTTACGGCNTCTCCAGGGAATGTTTTGTTCTTAAGGCCTTCATCTGTCTGTCTGGATATTCTTCTCTTTAACTTTCTTTTTTACCTGTTTGCTGATGTACTTTTCTAGATATTATTTGCAACAAGATTCTAAGACTTTCTAGAGTAGAGACCAGATTTTATATTACTGTTGTTTCTCTTCAGAATCTAGTGTGATCAGTATTTACAGTGGGTTTTCTATGTGTTGAAGACTTACTTTGTGCCAGGTAACGAGAATTACCTTTTTAATTCTTACAGTAACCTGTGAGGTAGATGGTATTTCGTTTTTAAAATTTTGTTAAATGTTTACTTGAGAGAGAGAGCGAGAAAGAATATGAGTGGGGGAGGGGCAGAGAGAGAGGGAAACACGGAATCCAAAGCAGGCTCCAGGCTCTGAGCTGTCAGCACAGAGCCCAGTGCAGGGTTCAGACCCACAAACCGTGAGATCATGACCTGAGCCAAAGTCAGACCTTTGACCAACTGAGCCACCCAGGAACCCCGACGATATTTCATTTTGTAGATGAGGAGCCTGGGTCTCTGACCCACCTGAGACCACAAAACTAGTTATAGGTAGAACTTGAGTTTGTCTAATTTTTTAAAGTTTATTTATTTTAAGAGAGAGAGAGAGAGCATGCATGAAGGAGAGGGGCAGAAAGAGAGGGAGACAGAGGATCCTAAGCAGACTCCACGCCGTCATCTGGGCTTGAACTTAGGAACCGTGAGATCATGACCTGAGCCGAAATGAAGAGTTGGATGCTTAACTGACTGAGCCACCCAGGCACCCCTCAAAATCCAATTATTTAATTGTACCTTACATGATCTATTTAAAAACCAGCATACTGGGGGCTCCTGGGTGGCTCAGTTAGTCAAGCATCCAACTTCTACTCAGGTCATGATCTCACGGTTCATGCATTGGAGCCCTGCGTCAGACTCTGCTGACAGCTCCGAGTCTGGAGCCTGCTTCGGATTCAGTGTCTCTGCTCCTCCCCCACTCGTGCCCTGTCTCCCTGCCTGTCTCTGTCTCTCTCTGTCTCTGTCTCAAAAATAAACATTTAAAAAATTAATTTAAAAAACCAGGCACACCACACAAAGTGTACACTTTTAAAACTAGCCCCAAATTGCATGTATTTATCATTGCAGAGACCTATCCAAATCCGTATTTGCACGTAGTCTTTTTACATTCAAAGATTAAGGATTCTTTACATTACTTTTAGCAAATGACGGACCATCTTGTTGCTTTTTTTAACATGTGTTCTACTTAAGCACTCTGCAGAAGAGTGTAGTGGTTAGAGCCTAGACCTAACGGCAGACTACCTAGGTTTAAATCTGTTTTGCCACTGATGAGCTGTGTAGTCTTAGACAAATTATTTAACATCTCTGTGCCTCAGTGTCCTCATGTGTATAAGGGGACAGTCCTGCACCTACCTCATAATATAGTGTTAAAAACAGTCTTTAGCACATTGCAAGTACTCAATAAAAGCCATCATTACTTTGATTTCTTTAGCACCTTGAGGTATTTAGTACCAAAGAATACTAGGGTCTCATTTGGGTTTCCTCATACAGTATAACTCCTAGTTCTCTCCTTAAATAGATTATGTTGAAAAGTTAAAGACCTTCTGCCAGCTAAAGCTTTTGGCAGACAGATGTCTGGTTCCCAGGTGATGGGCCATCACAGTGCCTAAAGCAGTTACACTACCCTCTTCTAGCTTTGAAAATTCCATGATCTATTCTGAGACGTTTAACGATTTCTCTCCTCTCATTTTCTTGCCTAGCGTGTGATGGATGCACAATAACTTTTCATTTGCATTCTGCATTATAGGGTAATCATTTTGAAGGCATTTTAAGTGACAGTTAGGGAATTCTTGGGAGTTAAAATTCACCAGTGTTGCCAATGTCAGGGTAACTAAACTGAAGTGACAATCAAATGAATAGATGCCTTGTATTCATAGCTAAGTTTCCGTGTACGGATTATAATTAAGGCACACCTTAGTCCTCTCTTAGTGCTTAGCAGGTCTCTTCATAAGATTGTAATTTCAAGAGCAGGTAATATAAAAAAGTCTTAGAATCAAAAGAATATGGTATTTAACTGGAAAAAATGGGATCTTCCAAATGAAGTGGATCATCTTTCTGTTCTTTCTGATGCTAGATATAACAATAATATAACAAAATTATTGAGATACATAAAACCGAAAGTTTGCTTTTGTTGTGTACATAGTATTTTTTCATAGGATGATAAAATGATCAATGTCAATTTCTCCATAGAACTACTTCCTGCTTTCTTCTTCGATGGATAAAACGGTCAGGTTATGGCATATTTCCAGAAGAGAATGCCTTTGCTGCTTTCAGCATATAGATTTTGTCACTGCCATAGCTTTCCATCCAAGAGTAAGTAACTGTTTATATATTTTTTGTTGTACTATAAGGAAGGTGAGGGAACCTGGTTTCTCTGAAGGACAGTTAGACTGCAGGAAAAAAATTATGAATAGCCACATAGTTAAGGACAACTTAATTTAGTGTTTCATTTTGTTTTAAAAATGAGAGAGGAAATATTTTGTTCATCTGTATTAGAAGAACTGGAAGTGTTATAGTCTAGCTACAAGAATGAAAAGTCATCCTTAATCTTTAATGAGACACGCAAGGTATAAAAAAAGAAATAAAGTATCCTATTAAAGGCAAGAGAGATTAGAGGTAGAGGAAGAAGAGGAGACAGCAGGAGA
>NW_027531335.1:105688-108178 GCF_008692635.1 Crocuta crocuta
TCCAGCTGGGAGGTGGGAAGAGACAAAGAGGCAAAGACCAGAATTCATTATAGATATACTGAATTCCTGTGTAATGTCTGGAAATGTGTGTGTGTGTGTTTGCAGGAGGAGTTCGTGGTTTGTTTTGTTTTTTATTTTTTTAGTATGCTCTACGCCCAATGTGGGGCTTGAACTCATGACCCCGAGATCAAGAGTCACATTGCTCTACCGACTGAGCCAGCCAGGCGCCCCTAGAAATATTGTTAACCTTGAGATCCAGCCTTATTCATTTTCAATGTAGAAAATCCCTCACTATCTTTCTTTTTGAAAAGGAAGTATTTCATATGATTTCAATAAAAGGAGGAAAATTCGTCATGGAATTGCTGACCTCTCTTATGCTCTTGTAGGAAAGAGCCACCGAATGAGTTTTGCTCTTTGCAACTAGAAGCACAAGGGGAGTCCCATACTGGTGCTGCTCCACTAGCTAGACTGAAATAAATGGAAGACTTGAGCTGACCTCATTTTCCCTCCCCTACATTGATGTATCAGTCAGTATTTCTTTTCATGTCCTCATCTCTATGTTTAACACCCATTGCCATCTGAATGCAACATTTCAGTTATATTTACATTTCTTCCCCTTTTTCCCCAGATTAGGAGAGAATGACTTTTTTTATTCCTCAGTATAATTTCCCTCCCTGGGCAGGCTTATGATATGGAGACAGTAATAATTTTGAGCCCTTAGAAGACTTTGGTAAAGACCTTTGGCAAATTAGAAATGCTTAGTCTCTCTTGATACCTTATCAGTTTTGACCATCAAGCTTTTTTTGTTTTTTAATGTTTTATTTATTTCTGAGAGAGAGACAGCGTGAGCAGGGGAGGGCCAGAGAGGGAGATACAGAATCTGAAACAGGCTCCAGGCTCTGAGCTAGCTGTCAGCACAGAGCCCGATGCGGGGCTCGAACCCATGAACCGTGAACTCATGACCTGAGCCGAAGTCAGACACTTAACCGACTGAGCCACCCAGACACCCAACCATCAAGCTTTTTGAGGCTTCTTTTGGAATAGCACCCACATCCTGTCATGCAAGGGTGCAACAAAAGAATGGCTTTATTCCTCCTATCAGCAACTGTGAGCAAACTCCTTCCCTTACTTCTAAGTATAAAGTGTCAGGATGGAAAGAGAAAGGTATGGTGGTGGTGATGGTTATCTTTGTAATACTTTTTATTAAGGTTCCTCTTTAGCCAGTAGGTTTTCTATTGTTTTATTTGGTTTTATTTTGGAAACTGAAAAGCCCTAATTCTAAAAATCTACAGATTTGAAGGATTTTTAAGAGGGGTAGGGAAGGATGGTGTGGTGTTGACATTTTCTTAGGAAATAGGGCTCTCTTATGTAATGTTACCTGAAAAGAGGGTGGCAGAATTACAAAAGAAATCGCAAACTGAAGATAATACATGCACACGCGCACACATGTGCACACACATATTTATGTATGCGTGTATGTAAATAAAATTCTGAATTGTAAGACCAAGATGAAGTTTTATACTTGTTCAGCTCTTCTACTGGTAGACATCGTACTATACCATAGCCATAAAGATGTCCAGTCTGCGTAGATCTGTCTTGACAGGCTCCAGGGTGAGTAAGAATAATAACCTTGAGCAGAGAAGGGACAGTTTCTTGTTTTGGCATCCCAATGATTTTACTCTCAATTCTTACGTTATCAAAAATAAGACCAGCTTAGGTGATCATTTTGCAACATATACAAATATTGAATCATTATGTTATATGCCTAAAACTAATACAACATTGTCAGTGATAACCTCACTAAAAAAATTGGACCAGTTGAGTTTGGTGGTAGGCCTGGTTTAGTTTAGAGCAGGGCTTCTCACCCTTGGCACTGCTGACACTGTGAGCCGGATAATTCTTTGTTGGAGAGGGAAGACGGTGTGTCCTGTGCACTGCAGAATGTTTAACCTCTACCCACTAGGGGCCAGTAACCTCCCCCCCCCAAGTTGTGACAGTCAGAAACGTCTCCAGACATTGCTTGATGTCCCCTGTGGGACCATGTTGCCCAGGTTGAGAACCCCTGCTTTGAGACTGAGAATTTGAATACCGAAGGGATTTCCTACTGGTACGGTGTCGAAGGTCCCACATAGATAACTGATTCTAACTGAGCTAACTGGCATGACTCTTCTACCCAAGTATTTACACACGTGTGTCCCAGAGAAGGGGGATGGGAACAAACATATCATTACAGGATGGGTTTTACCCGCGCCTGCTCCTTGGAGTCCCTACCTGACTCCCTCATCCCAGCCAGCACCCCCACCAGAGAAGTCCCTGGTTAGATAAACCGGAAAACACTGCATACTTTCTCCCTCCTTTGGAGATTGAGAATGCATGGTAACTGAGAATCCTCTTTAACTTTCTGAAACCCAGAATTTCTCAAACTTACTTGAACTACTTCTCCTACACAATATACACTCCCAACACATTATCCAGTAACATCTATACCTT
>NW_027531335.1:108459-109476 GCF_008692635.1 Crocuta crocuta
CCTTGGGGACAGCAGTTTAAAGAAATGATAAAGTGATTAGAAAGCCCTATCTCCAAAGCGAATACTAAAGTTTCTAATTGTTATTTTCAGTGAATAAAATAATGCTTGCTTGGGAGCACCTGGCTGGCTCAGTCGGTGGACTGTGTGNTATCAAGAGTTGGATCCTTGGGGCACCTCGGTGGCTCAGTCAGTTAAGCGGCTGACTTCGGCTCAGGGCATGATCTCACAGCTTGAAGGCTCATGAGTTCAAGACCTGCACCAGGCTCTGTGCTGATAGCTCAGACCCTCTGTGTTTCTCTCTCTCTCTCTCTGTGTCTCTCTCTCTCTCTGTCCCTCCCCTGTTCACACTGTCTCTCTTTCTCTCTCTCTCAAAAATAAACATTCAAAAAAAAATTTTAAGTTAGATGCTCAACCAACTGANTTATTTATTTTGAGAGAGAGAGGGTGAGGGGGGGAGGGCCAGAGAGGGAGAGGGAGAGAATCCCAAGCAGGCTCTGCACCATCAGCACAGAACCTGTTGCTGGGCCCAAACCCACAAACGGTGAGATCTCGAACTGAGCCAAAATCAAGAGTCAAACATTCAACCAAATGAGCCACCCAGGTGCCCCTCAACCAGCCAAGCCCTCTTGGCCTCCTCAAGGTTTGAATTCAGGCCCCACATTGACTGTAGAGATTACTTAAAAATAAAATCTTAAAAAAATAAAAATGCTTGAAGAGTAATATTTATTCAATGGGATATACACATTTTAAATGTTATTTCTAATAGACGTTATGTTTTGAATCGCTAGTGAATTTTTCTTGATCTGGTAAAATGAAAGCTTTCTCTTGCCACATTTTTAGGATGACAGGTATTTTCTGAGTGGGTCATTGGATGGAAAGCTTCGCCTTTGGAACATACCTGACAAGAAAGTGGCTTTGTGGAATGAAGTAGATGGTCAAACAAAATTGATCACAGCTGCGAATTTCTGTCAGAATGGCAAATATGCAGTGATCGGGACATACGATGGCAGGTGTATT
>NW_027531335.1:109675-115382 GCF_008692635.1 Crocuta crocuta
CTACCAGAGGAAGAAACAAAGTGGGAAGAAAAATTACTGGCATTGAACCTTTACCCGGAGAAAATAAGGTAACAAGTATTCAAAACCATCTCTCTTCACACTATATATAGGCTCCTGAAAATTCTTACGATCTTGGCTTAAGAATATATTTTCTCTCATGTGAAATACAGTATTATCTAGTTTTGAGGTATATTCTCGCTATATATGTGTATATAATACCGTTTTTGGTTATACCTTAATGTAGATAAAAAGATGATATCTTTAACTTGTCCTTTAATTTATTTTAGATACTGGTAACCTCAAATGACTCCAGAATCAGACTATATGATCTTAGAGATTTGTCACTGTCCATGAAGTATAAGGGTTACGTCAACAGTAGCAGCCAGATCAAAGCAAGTTTCAGGTAAATCGGCAATGAGAAATACCCCAAAGACATCAGAATATCTCTCCCCTGCTCCCATATTTTCCTTGATCTGTGCCTTATGTTTAGTTTCTTTGCACTTTTACAACTGATATCTCTTATTGTTACCATTCCAGTACTTATCTTATCCTCCAGTTTAGTAGGTAACGTTGGAATTGCCCCTATTCTACAGTCAAAGAAAGCCAGACTCAGAAACTTAAGTAATTTGTCTCAAGTCACTGATTAGTTGCAGCGCTAGGATTAGAAGACTCCCAGCTCCGGAATTGGTGCTTCTGTACTTTATTATGTAAGCTTTTTAAGAGGAAGTTTGTCTGCCACCCACCCATGGTCTTGATCCTTTTAGGTCGCGAGGCTAATAAAGCATTTTAACAGCCTGAAGTACAGTACTCTGTATTTACGCATTTGCAGGACATGATTGTTTGAGCTCTTAATCTGGGGTCTGGAGACTCTCCCGAAAGAACTGCCTCTTCTTCCTTAGGGCCTCTTCCTTTCCGCTCTTTTCTTAACGGTTCTCCTTTTCCGAGAAATTTAATTGGTAAAGTGTTCTCCTTCTCTCTTCCGTCTCGCACATAGGCGGTTCTCCCAGTGTGGCTTAACTAGCAGCACAGGCACCTAGAGCTTTAATGACAGTCCTCACGCCTCTGGCCTCCGCGTCAAACCCGCACGTTCAGAGCCTCTGGAGGGAGACTGGGAGTCTGTATTTCAACAAGCTCTCTTGGCTGTTTGCTTAGGTGTTTTCAGGGAGGAAGCACCGATAGAGGGAAACCTAAAGAAACCGCAAAACTGAGGCTTTTTTTTCTTTCTTTCCCAAATCTAGCCATGATTTTAGTTACCTTGTTAGTGGCTCAGAAGATAAGTATGTTTATATCTGGAGTACTTACCATGACCTCAGCAAGTTTACTTCAGTCAGGAGGGACCGTAATGACTTTTGGGAAGGCATTAAAGGTAAGTAAGTGCCTACTTTGTGTGTCTTCGAAGCGAACAAAGTTAAAGTGGAGGTGTATTACCAGCAACTCTGTGTCGGCACTGTTTCCCAGTCAGTTCGGCAGCTGTAACCGCCTTTGCTTTGTATTCGGCTTTGTTTGAGTTCTCTACACCAAGAAGGAACCCGTACTTGTCTAAAATGTGGGAGGTCATGGAATCTGAGAATTTGTACAGGCATACCTCATTTTCTTGTGCTTCGCCAGTACTGCAGTTTTTTACAAATTGGAAGGCAACCCTGCATGCAGTGAGTCTGTCAACACCATTTTTTCAATAGCATTTGCTCACTTTGTGTCTTTCGGTCACATTTTGGACATTCATGAATATTTCAGACTTTTTTTATATTTGCTACGGTGAAATGATCGGTGATTATGACTCACTGAAAGTTCAGATAATGGTTACTATTTTTTAGCATTAAGTATTTTTTAATTAAGGTATATATGGTGTTTTTATAAACCTAATTCTACTGTACATTAATAGACTAAAGGCACTTAGTGTAGACATAATTTTTTATATGCTTTGGGAAACCAAAAAATTCATTTGACTTGCTTTATTGGGATATTCGCTTTATCCCGATGGTCTGAAACAAACCTGCAGTATATCTGAGGTATGCTTGTATGATGTATTTTTTAGGGGGGAATATACTTTTGGTTGTTTTTTTTTTTAATGTTTATTTATTTTGAGAGAGAGCGTGCACACACAAGTGGGCGAGAGGCAGAGAGAGAAAGAAAGAATATCCCAAGTAGACTTCACACTGTCCGCACAGAGCCTGATGCAGGGCTTGATCCCTTGAACTGTGGGATCATGACCTGATCTGAAATCAAGAGTCAGCTGCTTAACTGACTGAGCCACCCAGGTGCCCCTGCTTTTGTGATATTTTATATTAAAGGATATTAGCATAACATACGCCATTGTATTTTTTGCATATGAGACTTTTTGTCTTGAGGTTTTGAATAAAATTTATGAGTTATCCTGAAGTACATTTTTTTCCCCCAGCACATAATGCAGTTGTTACGTCAGCCATCTTTGCTCCAAACCCAAGTTTGATGTTGTGTTTGGACATGCAATCTGAAAAACCAGAAGGGAACGAAAAAGGTGAAGATGCTGAAGTTTTGGATACCATGCCCTCTGGTAGGGACTCCTCTTTTATTTGCCCTACGT
Organism: Crocuta crocuta; assembly: GCF_008692635.1. Classification (NCBI taxonomy): domain Eukaryota; kingdom Metazoa; phylum Chordata; class Mammalia; order Carnivora; family Hyaenidae; genus Crocuta; species Crocuta crocuta. The sequence goes on from NW_027531335.1 coordinate 112,239, forward strand.
TTTCTCTAGCTAGCACTCAGTAGCCTCGGGGACCTACGCTGGGTATTAGGAGGTTTTCATGAGTATGAAGAATATTGTTTATAACATAATGGTTGTGAGTAGCCCTTTCTGACTGTTTCAGTAACCTAATTCTTGCAAGTGTTACTCCATTTAAATTTATCTGGGAATTAAAAATGAAAATTCTGAAAGTTTGTAATTTTTTTTTAATGTTTATTTATTTCTGAGAGAGAGAGAGAGCAAGCAAGCAGGGGAGGGTCAGAGAGAAAGGGAGACAAAGAATCTAAAGCAGGCTCCAGGCTCTGAGCTGGCTGTCAGCACAGAGCCCGACGTGGGGCTCAAACCCACAAACCGTGAGATCATGACCTGAGCCGAAGTCGACACTTAACTGACTAAGCCCCCCAGGCGCCCCTGTAATTTTTTTAAGGGCAGTTGTTTCCCTTGGAGACATGCAAACAAGACACACAAATACAAACTTACTCTATCCCCTGTCTCTTCTGGTGGAGACTCGTTACAGCCTGCGTGTTGACGGACTGCCGGGGCCGGCGCAGTGCTCACCTGCTTCCGCTCAGTCCTAAGAAGCGTGTGTTGAACAAATGAACTAAACCAAAATGAAAGCAGTGTTTTTTCCACTGGCCACAAATCTATAGCTTTGTAACTTCTCAGATACGTAGCTGTTTACAAGCATGTGCTTTCCTGCGATTTGCAGCAATCGCCTAGAGAAATGCGGAGTAATTACAGTTATATAAAATGATCAGCTTAGGAAGGATAAAGAAAGCACGAACAAGTAGTATCGAGTGCCAATTATATAAAAACGGTCCCTGCTAGTCATTAAGAGTATGGTGAGACCGTATAAATTTGGACCAGTTGTTAACAAATCTGTATTTTTCAAACCAGTGCCAGAANCCTACAACTAGGCCTTTTAGAGAGTTTTAAAGCCACAACAAAAGATACAGTGCACAAACGGGGCTTCTAAAAGTATATGAATACTTCAGAGTTCTCAAGTATTTTTACTTCATTGCATCTCAAGTGATCTCCCTTGTGTGGTGGTGCCCCGCGCACTGCACGGAGCACGTGACCTCTCCTGGCTGAGAGCGGGGATGGACTTCCGTCTCGTGCTCCCTTCGGCCACAAGATTTAAAAAGGAACCAAGTCACCATTACCTTTACTACATGCCTGTTTGGAAATATTTCTTTTCTTTTTCCTCTGAATCAGATCTGGTGTTCTCTTGTGAGTCATTCAGGGTTTTTCTACTTTTTTTTTTTTCCTCTCCCAGTGATACCTTTTTATATAAACTCTATATAACTCTTGTACACATTTCACTGATTTTCTGGCCTTTTGGTTTGTTTTTTTTTTAAATGTTTACTTGTTGAGAGAGAGAGAGAATCCCAAGCAAGCTCCGCACTGTCGGCACAGAGCCCGACATGGGACTTGATCTCCTGAACTATGAGATCATGACCTGATCCCAGAACAAGAGTCCGACACTTAACTGACTGAGCCACTACCAGGCACCCCCCAAAAAGGTTTTTAAAAACCTTTTCAAAACTGCACTATATTAGGACGCCCGGGTTGCTCAGTCGGTATAAGCGTCCTACTATTTGATCTTAACTCAGGTCTTGACCTCTCAGGGTCGTGAGTTCATTGGGCTCCGTGCTGGGCATGAAGCCAACTTAAAAAAAAAAAATCTCCACCATATTAATAGGTTCAGTTAACTTACTGGGTCCTTTTTAAAGAGGCACAGCTTCTAATGGGTCATACTCAGATTAGTGTTTGCTGTTTTGTACCTATTGAGGTAATATCTAACAATAAACTCTGAAACTCATGGTATGAAATCATAAAATATATCTGATTGCCCCATTTCTGACATAGTTGACAATTTACACTTCATTTTTTTCTCCTTTAGAAAATAGTGATAAACCTGGTTTATAAGGTTGTGATAAGAGGTAAAGAGAATATATAAAGTATGTAGCAAAGTGCTTGGTGTGTAGGAGACATTGTCTTCATCATCGTCATATCTTAGAAAGCAGTCATCTGTACACGATGAATTATTTTCTTCTCTAGCCTTTCTCACGTCTCATATCTCAAGTCCTTTGCTGCTGCTGCTGCCGCCGCATAGCTTTGAGTTATGCCAAAGGCCGGTAAGGAACATTCGCAGGCTCAGGACGTGTTTTTAGCAAATCTAAGTGAAGCCATTTTGTCTTAACTCGTTCCATACACAACTTTCCAATTAAAGTTTAGATTATTTTCTTCCTTGTTGATCAGTCCTTCATAAATCTACAGTTTTTACCTGTGTGTAATAGCGTTGAGAATTTTGTTTGTTAAAAGCTTTTCACTGGCAAATGTTGAAGAGGTGATAAGCATTTTGCCATTGAGCATAGCTGCTAGGCTCTCCAGTGCAAACCGCGGAGGCAGAAGTGGCTGTGTGCATTCCCAGGGCGATCGTATGCACTTCATCTCTTGGCCGTGTCAGTGTGTCTGCTGGACAAGGAACCTCACTGTCCACCTCCTTAGAGACCCCCGTTAGTGACACACTTGCCCAGCGGATCCCATGCTGCCAGCATGCTGTTCCTGGCGCTGAATCGCACACTGGCCTCTTGCCATGGAGTGAGGCACTGGGCAGTTTCGAGGCCTGGGCGTCCAGGGAAAGATCAGCTAAGATCCGGTAGGGGGAAGTGAGCCTCACAGAGGAGGAGAGTACAGGAGAGTAAAAGGGTTACAGGAGCGAGCTGGGAGCGAGACCCCGGGGCACCCGGCTGGCTCAGTCGGTAGAGCGTGTGACTCTTGATCCTCGGGGTTGTGAGTTCGTTGTGAGTTCGAGCCCCACATTGGGTGAAGAGATTTCTTAAAAAGAAACTCTTGAGAGGGGAAAAAATAAGAGAGGCTAAAAACGGGAAAAGGTGTGGGGTCATGGTCATGTGACACTGATAACAACAGGCTTTATATGCCTTTAAAATCAACTAAAATCTTTTTTTTTATGCTTTTCAGGTATTCTGAAGACAGATAATACAGAAGTTCTTCTTTCTGCTGACTTCACTGGAGCTATCAAAGTGTTTATTAACAAAAGGAAAATTATGTCGTAATCTGAAATGACATCTAAAATAAACATATCAGTAAGTTTCTATTTTTATCAGAACTGAAAAAAGATAT
>NW_027531335.1:115507-116184 GCF_008692635.1 Crocuta crocuta
CTAAAATTTTTTTTTTTTTTTTTTTTTTTAATTTTTATTGGAAGTTGTTCAAATATAATATATTTTTTGAGAGGTGGTGTTAATGCGCTATAAACCCTGGACTGATAGATTAGAATGAAATGTGGCTAGAATAACATTGCCAAACGTTAGGCTTTATGTTTTGTTATATTTGTGTTTTTGGTATATAATTGTGAACACGCACAGGTTTCTGCATGAAAATATATTAATATATTAATCACATGTGTGTGCCTTTTGGTTACATGCACTAAATCTAACAGAGTTAAATTATTTCAATGGCCCTTTTTGGCCCCTTACAGGGAGGGGGGGAGTCTTGTTTCCAGCTTAAACGATTTCTTTTGCACAAAATTTCATTTTTCAGAAAAGTGGTATTGACTGAGTTACTGTTTGGAAAATGTTATACAGGTTTTCAATAGGTCAACAACCATGTGTGAATGGCTTTTATAAATTTCTCAATTTGGAGACAAGATTTTTTTTGTCTTCTAAATTGTGGACTTAAGATTCTTTTCTTTGTATATATATCATTTTTCTCTTTTCTTTCTTTTCTTTCTTTTTCTTCTCTTTCTTTTTCTTTTCTTTTTTCTTTCTTTTTTTTTTCCGCCACACTGGAGCACAATGTTTCTATGTAAAGAATTTTTCTCATTCTTTATCCATGAGCA
>NW_027531335.1:116381-117287 GCF_008692635.1 Crocuta crocuta
GGAATGAGTCTTCTTTTTTACAATAATGTAAAAATGAACTGTTTACATTTTTTTAAAGCATTGTAGTTTTAAAACTTAAGCTGTTTTGTTTTGTGTTGTTGAATTTGAAAGCCTTTGTAAATATTGATGTACCAATGAAATAACATCTGGGGCAATGGGACCCCGAGCATGTTGTTGATGGTGAGCATATGTTTCTGAAAATTAAATATGTATATTAAAAGTTGGTCACCAGACACTTGTTAAATATGTGACTTTATTTTCCGATGACTTTGGTAAACTGAGCCATGTAAGAAAAACAAAGTCTTGATTTTGATTTTGAGCAAGCAGAAGACCAGATTTTAGACCCCTAAGTTATAATGCATTAGCTACATACCTTTAAGAAACGATTTTTTTCTATTTCTGTGTAAGAGTTCATCTGAACATCTGTGTGTTCTTTACTGCGTTTGGTTTCGGTATCTAAGTGAGAAGCCGGGGAGCCACAATCGTGCCCTTATTAATCAGCTTGGTGTTAGAGCGTGCTGCATATTCTAGTTCAGTACATGCTGTTTGCCTTGGCTTCACCCCCGTGCTGCCTGCCTCTCTGTGGTGCTATGCTCTCCTCCTTCCCGCCCCTCTCTGCTCACTCTTCCATACCCTGCGGGGCACACGGAGCTGTTAGCCCGTCGGCTTGCTCACCAGTTTCTTTAGTCTCAAGATCTAGGTGGCCGTGGGACCGTCTAGTGTCTCAAAGAGCTTGATGTCTTCCACTCTTCAAGACAGCTTGGCTCTCCGTGACTTCTGCCTGAAGACCTGTAGTCTGCTGTGGTGCTGATCATTAAAACTGCGGATAATAGGCATGTTGCCGTATGAAGATTTCCTGATAGGTTTCTGTGGTTTCTGAATCAAAAAGGCAAAAAATATGTGGGA
>NW_027531335.1:117457-118289 GCF_008692635.1 Crocuta crocuta
AGCACAGAGCCCGACGCAGGGCTCGAACCCACGAACCGTGAGATCATGACCCGAGCGAAAGTCAGACGCTTAACCGACTAAGCTACCCAGGCGCCCCATGGGATGCAAGTTTCAGAGAGTAACACTGACGTATCTCAATTTAGTTTTTAAAATGTTTGCTGTCACTGCATAAATACACTGCAAATTTACAAATCACAAAGTGAATTTGAAAACATAGAATCAAGACATATAAAAAGAGAGGCATCTGGGTGGCTCATTCGGTTGAGCGTCCGACTCTTGGTTTTGGCTCAGGTCATGATCTCACTGTTTTTGAGTTCGAGCCCCATTTCAGGCTCCGGTTTAGCAGCACAGAGCCTGGTTGGGATCCTTTGTTTCCCTCTCTCTCTCTGCCCCTCCCCTCTCACTCTTCTGCCTCTCTCTCTGAAAAATAAATAAGTTAACAATTTTTTGGTTGGGGTGCCTGGGTGCCTCAGTCCGTTGAGTGTCTGACTTCAGCTCCGGTCATCATCTCACAGTTCATGAGTTCAAGACCCGCATCAGGCTCTGTGTTGACAGCTCAGAATGTAAAGCCTGCTTCGAATTCAGGCTCCCTCCCTCTCTCTCACTGCCTTTCCCCTACTCGTGCCCACTCTCTCAAAAAATAAACAGTAAAAAAAATTTTTTTGTTTAAAGAAAAAGATATATACAAGAAAAAACTGAACAATATTTGTCCCTAAAATGAGGGTTAGAAACTCACTATAATAAGTGGTGTGGTATAGGGAAAGGCACAGATTCTTTGTTTTTAAAAAAATTTTTTTAATTTTTTTTTTTTTTTTTTTTGTGTTGCAAAAAC
>NW_027531335.1:118372-118673 GCF_008692635.1 Crocuta crocuta
TTTTTAATTTTTTGTTTGTTTTTTTGAGAGTGAGAAAGAGCACGAATGGGGGAAGGGCAGAGAGAGAGAGGGAGCACGGAATCCAAAGCAGGCCTCAGGCTCCTAGCTGTCAGCACAGAGCCCAATACAGGGCTCGAACTCATGAACAGCAAGATCATGACCTGAGCCAAAGTCGGACGGAAAGAGCACCGATTCTAGACTCAGATAAACTTAGATTTGGCTTCCTCTATTAGTACATTCCTTGGGTAAGTTATTTATCCCATATTAATCTCCACTTCCTTATCTATTCTCTGAAAACACC
>NW_027531335.1:118710-119539 GCF_008692635.1 Crocuta crocuta
GTAAAGCTTGGTGTCTAGCCGGTAGGTGTCCCAACAAATGTACATTTCTCACTGCCTTTCCCAAATCCCTGGGTGCCCACGAGACCCTTTTCGCCCCCAAAACAGCATATAGAAATGCTTTCTAAACATTGAGATATCACGGATGAATGGCATTCGAGAGATCAACATAAGGCACCAACATTCTTTGTTTTGCCAACTTGACATTTTTTAAAGCCATCTACTATCCCCTCCTCAGAAAAGAGAGAATTTTAATACTAAGAAACAAATGAAGTACAGTCTTCCTGAAGCAGTGAACAATCTATTAAAGTGAATAAACCTAGCTTCTAAAAGAAAGTAGCCGTTTTCCCTTGTTTTCCAGTTTCTCCTGTGAAAATTTCATCATGGACTTGATGGGGCAGGATGAGAACATCTGTGCTAGACAANCGGGATTTAATGTTCCCATAACTTTTCAAAAGAAAAACATACCCAGTGTCGCCAGTTTTCTAGCGCTCTGACTTAACTGATCCATTAAGCAGATGTTTATTGAGCACCTACTATATGCCGAGCACTGCTGGGACTAGAGACTAAGGCAGCATCCCTGTGTGAGAAGAGCTCACCATCTGGTAGAGAAGATGCCCACAGAAACAAGTAAGAGACTTGGGACTGTCTTGTGGCTGTGGCCCTGGAGACNTCTAATACCACGAGGAGCGAGGATAATACGGGTAACAGAGTTTAAAAGTAAGTCACGGGTAAGGCAGAGAGGTCAGAGTACCTCCGTGGCATCATTTTCCCTGGTCTCTAGTCCTCTCCTCCCAGCATAAAATCTTTGTCTTCTTTCCCAAAAAGCCTT
>NW_027531335.1:119612-120066 GCF_008692635.1 Crocuta crocuta
TTGCCCATTCTGTTTTGTTCTGTTTTGTTCTCTGGACTTGAGTCATCTGTGCTCTTGGGGAACCCAGGCCCCGCTTGTTTACCACAGCCACTTTCCTGCTATAGGTTCATGCACATGAAATACTTTGAGGTTGATAAAGCAGGGCTCGTGGGAAGGGGGTCCAGAGGGGCGGGAGTGTGGACATGAAGGGAGAGATAGGTGCAGAGTTCCAAACAAATCAGATGCGGTCCTGTGGGTGGTCCAAGCAGAANGCGAGAGAGAATCCCAAGCAGGCTCTGCTCTGTTAGTGTAGAGCCTAATGTGGGGCTCAAACTCACAAACCGTGAGATCGTGGCCTAAGCTGAAGTCAGACGCTTAACCAACGGAGCCACCCAGGTGTCCTTACATCGTTTTAAATAAAATTTGTATTTTGGAATAACTTTACTTTTAAGAATATTCTTCTCCTCTTAGAGCA
>NW_027531335.1:120199-122511 GCF_008692635.1 Crocuta crocuta
CATAGTCTTCTCCTTTCAGAGCAGTGAACAATCTATTAAAGTGAATAAATAAACCTAGCTTCTGAAAAAGAAAATAACCGTATTCCCTTATTTTCCAATTTCTCCTGTGAAAATGTCATCATGGACTTGATGGGGCAGGATGAGAACATCTGTGTTAGACAAACAATTAGATTTACAAAAAAGGTGCAAGGAAAAGAATTCCCATGTGCTCCTTTCTCAGTTTCCCCTAACGTTAACAGTTTATGTTACCATGGCGCGTTAGTCAAAGCTAAAACACCAACTCTAGTCCATTACTATGAAGTCCAGACTATTCAAATTGTACCAGTTTTTCCACTAGTGTCCTTTTTCACTTCTAAGATCCAATCCAGAATCCTCTATTGCATTTAGGCACATTATGCTTTCTTAATTTATAATTTTTTTTAATGCTTTTATTTCTGAGAGAGAGAGACAGTGTGAGCAGGGGAGGGTCAGAGAGAGGGAGACACAGAATCTGAAACAGGCTCCAGGCTCTGAGCTAGCTGTCAGCACAGAGCCCAATGCGGGGCTTGAATTCACAAACTGTGAGATCATGACCTGAGCCAAAGTCGGATGCCCAACCGACTGAGCCATCCAGGCACCCCTATGCTTTCTTAACTTAAATAAACGTTTAGTTTTAGAATAGTTTTGGATTTTGAGAAAAGTTTCCAAAGAGTTCATATGTCTCGTGTACCACTTTCTCTATTGCTCACATCTTACATTACTCTGGTACATTTTTCACAGTAAAAAATCAACATTGGTACAACACTGTTAAGTAGTCTACGCTTTACCCAGATTTCACTTGTGTTTAACCTAGTGTTCTTTTTCTCTTCTGGGATCACCTCCAGGAGATGACATTACATGTCTTTGTCAGGTCTCCTTGGGCTCCTCTTGGCCATTACGGTTTTTCAGATTTTTCATGCCTTCGATTACCTCAACAGTTTTGAGAAGTACTAGCCAAGTATTTTGCTGCATGTCCCTGGGTTTGGCTTTGTCTGATGTTTTTCTCCTGACTCAGCTGGGCGTTTGGACTTCCAAGGAGGAAGACCACAGAGGTAAATGGCTCTTTTCATTACATTGCTTTAAGGATACGTACTATCGACATGACTTACCAGCTGGCTGAGGTGGTGTTTGGCAGGTTTCTCCACTATCGACTTCATTTTTTCTTTCTTTCTATAAATCTACTCTTCAGAATTGAATCACTAAGCACAGGCCAAACTCCAAGGAAGGGGCCACCTCCTTGAGGGGCAAGTAGCTATACAACTTGTGTGGCATTGCTACATACGAGACGTAGGTCTCTTCTCCCTCGTTGATTTATTTAGTAGCCCAGCCCTTTATTTATGTTAGCATGAGTTTGCGGGTATTTATTTAGGCTCTGAGTTGCATACCAGTACTATATTCTTCTGTTGTTCCACTTGCTCCAGCCTTAGCGATTAAGAACTCTTTCGAGGTGGCTTCTGTGTCCAGTTGACATTTCATCTTTTTTTGAGCACTTGCTTACTTTCTGTTACTCCCAAGATGCTCCAGGCTCATCTTGTATATTTCTCCCGGGGCTCTGGTTCCTTTTATTGGAGCGGTATTCGGAACCAAGATCTGGGAGGTAGGTAGGTAGGTGTGCTCATTGCTACGAGGTGTCATTTCTCTTAGGCTTTCTCAGCTGGTAGAGCAAAGAAATAAATGTATGTATACTAATATCTGTATATACAAATACCTATAAATATTTCTATGTAACTATCAATCTTTAATTAAATATGATTCTTATTTATGTCTCTGACTAATCTATTAATACATGCCTCATTCTAGTTTCCTCTTGCCTATCAATAACCTTCTCCAACGGTGAGAAACCTGGCTCCCACCGCTTGCTTATTCAATCCCAGCATAACACATTCCACAGTTTCAGAACTGTCAGCGCATACTCCCATGAGAAACAACTTTACCAACTGGAAGTACAATGTTTACATACAGTCCCTTAGTGTCGTAGTTACTGGTCACAGCACTGTTTTCCAAAGTTACTTAGGTCAGTGCCTTTTTTCCCCACCCACAGTATCTTTTTTTTTTTTTTTAAATTTATNCTTGCTTTCAGATGCTTAGCGTTTTCTAAAGCAGTTTTACAGTTCCATCCTGTTACTGCACTGAGGTTTCACTCATTGGGCAAACATCAAGTGCTTTGTCTGTGTCAAGATCTTGAGGCAGTCTAATAGTAGAAACAGACAAGAATGATAATTCCGTTAAGGCTATGTTTACATGATTAAAGGGGCCATCTTCTGATTTTCTTATCTCAATCCCAAACCATGTGT
>NW_027531335.1:122590-124133 GCF_008692635.1 Crocuta crocuta
AAACCCATTTCTTTAATTCAACATGCAAGCAGGTATTGATTATACCTTGCTTATATATAAACAGTATTATGAGTTATCAAAAAGCAAACATTTTGAGAATACACAATTTAGTGACATCTTGAAGAATTAGTAATCCTTGCTATGGCTCTTCCTAGAGACTGGCCTGGGGGCCCAGAAATGNTTTTCTCACAGTTCTAGAGGCTAGAAGGCCAAGGTCAAGATGTCGGCAGGTTTGGTTTCTTCTGAGGCCTCTCTCATTGGCTTGCAGATGGCCGCCCTCCTGCTGCCTCCTCACGGGGACCTCCCTCTGCACGTGTGTCCCTGATGCCTCTATGTCCTAATCTCCACTTCTTCAAAGGACCCCAGAAAAATTGCATTAAGCCTCACCCTAAGGCCTCACTTTAACTTAATCACCTCTGTTTTGATTTGTTTATTTATTTATTTTTGAGAGAGAGAGCACGTACAATCAGGAGTGGGGGAGAGAGAGGGGAGACAATCCCAAGCAGGCTCCACACTCAGCCTCAGTGCAGAGCACGAGGCTCGATCTTAACAACCATGAGATCATGACCTGAGCTGAAATCAAGAGTCAACTCCTAACCAACTGAGTCACCCAGTTGCCCCCTCAATCCCCTCTTTAAAGGCCCTGTCTCCGGGGCGCCTGGGTGGCTTAGTCGGTTAAGCGTCTGACTTTCGCTTAGGTCATGATCTCACGGTTCATGGGTTCGAGCCCCGTGTCGGGCTCNCACTCAACCAACTGGCCACCCAGGCGCCCCTTTAAGGTTTTGTTTGTTTGTTTGTTTGTTTAAGTAATCTCTACACCCAAAGTGGGGCTTGAACTCAACCCTGATATCAAGAGACACATNTAGTGCAGTACTATAAGTGTATTTTCCTTATGATTTTCTTAACATTTTCATTTTTCTAGCTTTCTTGTAAGAATACAGTATACAATACATGTAACATAGAAAATATGTGTTGTGAATGCCTTTTTGTTTTTTTAGAGAGAGAATGTGCATGTGTGAGCTGGGGAGATGGGGGGAGAGAAAGAGAGAATCTCAAGCAGGTTCCACACACAGCGTGGAGCCCACTGTGGAGCTGGATCTCCAAACCCTGGGATCATGACCTGAGCTGAAATCAAGAATTGGACGCTCAACTGACTAGGCCGCCCAGGTGCTCCTAGAAAATATGTGTTAACTCTTTATGTTATTAATAAGACCTCCAGCCAATAGTAAGCTATTAGTACTTAATTTTTAGGGTGTCAAAAGTTTTAAGTAGATCTTTGACCACATGGAGGCTTGGCACCCCAACCCCTACATTGTTCAAGTGTCAACTGTGTGTGTATGTGTATGTGTGTGTGTGTGTGTGTGGTGTTTACACATATATAGATACTAAAATAAATGTCTAAAATCTAAAGTCATTCCTTCTTGTGTACTTTTAAACATTTTTATTGGTATATAATTCATATACCATAAAATTCACCCATTTAGTGTACAATTCAATAGTCTTGGAATATTTTCATCACCCCAAGAAGAAATCCTGTACCCAT
>NW_027531335.1:124283-125826 GCF_008692635.1 Crocuta crocuta
TTCCCATACCAATCACTCCCCACTTCCTAGTTCCATTCACCCAGCCCCAGCCCCACTAATGTAGTTCTGTCTCCATGGATTTGCTTATTCCAGACATTTCATATACATGGAATCATCAAATATGTGTTCTTTTGTCTCTGACTTTTTTCACTTAATATTTTCATCCATGTTATATCATATTTCAGTACTTCATTCCATTTCTAAATAATATTCCATTGTACATTTGATTTATTCATCAGTTGATGGACATTCCTGTCTTTGGCTTTTAATGTTTTAAACCTTTGTGTACAGCTCCTTGTGTGGACATTTATTTTCAATTCTCTTGTGTGTATACCTAGGAATAAAATTGCTGGATCATATGGTAACTTTCATTTCTGAGGCACTGTCAAGCTGTTTTCTCCAGTGGCCGCATCATTTTGCATTTCCATTAGCAGTGTGTGTGGGTTCCAATTTCTCCACATCCTCATCAACACTGGTTATTGTCCTATTTTTTTTATTATAGCTATCCTAGTGGGTGTGAAGTCCATTGTCATTCCTGTTTTGATCTGCATTTCTCTAGTGATTAATGATGTTGAGCATCTTTTCATGTGCTTGCTCAGCATTTATAGATCATGGAAAAATGTCTATTCAAATCATTTCCCATTTTTATTTTTTTGTTTTTTTTAATGTTTATTTATTTTGAGAGAAACCGCAAGTGGAGAAGGGGCAGAGAGAGAATCCCAAGCAGGCTCTGTGCTCATCATGAAGCCCAACACGGGACTCAATCCCACAACCGTGAGATGATGACCTGAGCCGAAATCAAGAGTCGATTGCTTAACCGACTGAACCACCTAGGCGCTCCTGTCCATTTTTAAACTGAGATCTTTTTCTTTTTGTTGTTGACTCATAAGAGTACTTTGTATATTCTGGACACGAATCCCTCATCAGATATATGATTTGGAAATAGTTTCTCCAGTTCTACTAAACTACTGCCTAATTCAACTGGAGATTTATTCCTAAATTCTCTTATAAAAGTCTTACGGTTCTTACCTCTGACATTTAAGTCTGTGATCATTTTGAGTTCATTTTTATATCTGTTATAAAGAAAAGGCACAATTTTATTCTTTTGTATGTGGATATCCACTTGTTCGGGCATCATCTCTTGAAGATTCTTTCCCCATTGAATTGCTTTCCCATCCTTTTCAAAAGTCACTTGACTTCCCAGTACCAAACGGTCTTGATTACTGGACCTGTGTAATAACTTTTGAAATTGAGAACTGTGAGTCTTCCCTCTCTGTTTCTCCTTTTCAAAATTGTTTTAGCTGTTCTGGGTCACTTGTCATTTCCATATGAATTTGAGGATCACTTGGCGATTTCTGCCACAACTTTTGGTATTTAATGGAAAAGTAATCCTCATTTCTCTGACAAAACATATTTTTGATGTACTTCTGAGGAACTCATCAGAATTTGAAAAGTCTATGCGAACCAAGTTGGAAGCAGCTGGTTGAGGCTAAAACAACATAGGAAAATTTCAAAGCAAATAATTTTCAGGTAATTACATGAG
>NW_027531335.1:125924-132528 GCF_008692635.1 Crocuta crocuta
GAGTTACAATTATGACTTCATTTATTTGACTGCATATTTTCTGAGTTCCTACCATACTAGGTAATGTAAAGGATAGATAGATAATAAGGCACCGCCCTTTCCTTCAAAAGTCCCAGCCGGAACACCCTTCATTTTTAGAAAGCTTTCCCACTATTAAGAATTGTTAATAAAGCCTCTTCAGATTAATGCAAGGGCATAAACAATGTGAAGATCTCTTATACATTTACTCAACTTTCAGTTCTGTGGGAAACCTAAATCTTAGGAGGATTTGGTCAAAATCTATAGAGAAGCTATGACTTAAAGATTATTTACATGCAGGGGCGCCTGGGTGGCTTAGTCGGTTAAGTGTCTGACTTCGGCTCAGGTCATGATCTCATGGTTCTTGAGTTCTAGCCCCGCATGGGGCTGTCTGCTGTCAGCACAGAGCCTGCTTCTGATCCTCTTTCCCCCCTCTCTCTCTGCCCCTCCCTCGCTCATTCACTCTCGTTTTCGCTTGCTCTCTCACTCTCTCTCAAAATAAATAAACCTAAAAAAGAAATTTAAAAATAAACTCTAAAAAAATAAAAATAAAAAAAGACTGGGGCGCCTGGGTGGCTCAGTCTGTTAAGTGTCTTGACTTCGACTCAGGTCATGATCTCACAGTTGGTGGGTTCGAGCCCCTGTGCTCACAGTTCAGAGCCTGGAGCCTGTTTCAGATTGTGTCTCCCTCTCTCTCTGACCCTCCCCTGCTCATGCTGTCTTTCTCTCTCAAAAATAAATAAAACATTTAAAAAAGAAAAAAAGACTACATGCAAACTATTACCCTTGGGGCAGCATCCATGGGAGCAGAGTTGAGGTGTATATGCTGATTGCTGGCTGGTACTAGTAGCAAGGCTTAGATGTTAGAGAGGATTCAGCTGCTGTCATACCAGATCTATAAGCGGACACAAATTCACAAGAAATCCCTTCTAACTTAAATTTTTATTTATTTTACTTTAATACTTGCTCATTGCAGAAAATGTGACCTGTTCCAAACAGTATAATCACCCACAATACCGTAATGCAGAGATAATTTTGTACTAACATTTTGGTGTATTTAACTCGAGGCATATATATTTTTAAGAGCTTATACAGGTATACAAGGTAATTTGAAAAATATTCATGCTATAATCTGCNCTCTCTCTCTCTCTCTCTCTTTTTTTTAATGTTTATTTATTTTTTGAGAGAGAGCATGAGCGGGGAAGGGGTAGAGAGAGAAGGGGACAGAGGAACTGAAGTGGGCTCTGCCCTGATGGCAGGGAGCCTGACGCGGGGCTCAAACTTACAACCGCGAGATCATGACCTGATCTGAAGTCGGACACAACCGACTGAGCCACCCAGGTGCCCCAAACCATGAGACTCTTAAGGATAGAGAACAAACTGAGGGGTAACAGAGGGAGGTGGACAGAGGGATGGACTAGATGGGTGATGGGCATTAAGGAGGCCACTTAGGATGAGCACAGGGAGCGGTTATATCTGAGTGATGAATCACTGAATCCTACTCCTGAAACCACTTTACACTGTATCTTAACTAGAGTTTAAATAAAAATTTGAAAAGTAAATAAGCATTAAATAATTCTGAGGGCCAANCAGAGAGAGAGAGAGAGAGAGAGAGAGAGAGAGAATCCCAAGCAGGCTCCATGCTCTCAGAGCAGAGCCTGACTCAGGGCTTGAACTCACGAAACAGATCATGACCTGGGCCAAAACCAAAAGTCGGATGCCTAACTGCCTGAGCCACCCAGGCGCCCCTAAAATGAGGTATTTAGATTATTAAGATCCCTTCTAACTCTAATGGTCCATGTACTTGTCTGCATTCCATCCATCAGAGGCATTGTAGCTAAGGATTTACCCATTTTCATTTATTTACTCAGATATTATAGAGGGCTTGCGAGATGCAAGGCACTCACAGTTTATGTCCCCTGTAAAGTCACAGCCATGTGAAAAGTCTGTTGAAGTCAACCCTGGGAGCTCGCTTCCCGGGATGGGATTCCTGGCAACAGAATTGCCGGATGGGAGAAACTGGGGTGCGTAACAGTCGGCTCCCCTCTCCCGATGTGTCTATGACGCCAGCCACCACATCATGGTGTATCAACTCTCCTGCCTTTATTATACATCCATAGCCTCGTTTGTGTGGGTCTTAAGGTTTTTCACCCTGGGAAGGAATAACGAGTTGAGTATAAAGAAAAATAGGGCACTGGGAAAATGTTGGAAGATCCCAAGAAGGAAGAAAAGGAAGCAGATATGGGACATGGGAATTGCTCCTGGGGCTGACTGCGTCGGGCCCACAGCAAGTAGGAATCCCATCGGGGCCAAAGCCCATCACCTGTCTCACCAGCTCCCAGGACATGTCAGGCTTTGTGCTGTTTGATGCCTTTTCTTTTTTTAGTATAGTTGACACACGATATTACATTAGTTTCAGGTGTACAACACAGTGATTTGACAAGTTTGTTCCTTATGCTCTGTTCACCACAAGTGTAGCCCCCGTCTGTCCCCTTACATCATTATTACAGTATCACCGACTGTATTCCCTATGCTGTCCCTTTTAATCCCCTGACTTACTCAGTGACTTACTCATTCCGTAACTGGAAGCCAGTATCTCCTGCTCGCTTCCACCCTGTTTGCCCCACACCCTCCCCTCTGGCGACCATCAGTTTGTTCTCTGTAACTATAGGTCTGGCTCTGCTTTTGGTGTGTGTATCCGTTGGTGTGTGTCTTTATGTTCCTGCTGACATTATAACTTCTGACCTGGGGCACCAAAATGGCCCCATTGGTGACTGAGTTCCGCCCNNCTGATCGTGCCCCACATCAGAAGCATTTTCCCTAATGTTTTTTTCCCCAGACACACGCATCAGCAGGATCAATAAATATCGTCGGTCTAGGTGGTGCTCAGCATTGCAGTGTATATTCATTATCGAGATAAGAATACCAAAAGCGTGGCTTAAAATCTCTAGAAGAACAAAGGCTTGGATTTTCACCATCCCTAGTTGGGGGTGGGGGGTGGGGAGGAATATCACAGCAGATGGCTGGTGTCAGTGCTTTGCTTCTCCTGGGACCAGACCAAACGGAGGGAACCAAAACACCAGAATGAACTGTATTCATCTGCTGAACGCCAAAACCAATTTCATGTATATTTTAGGGAACAGTGAAACTAACCTAAGTCATTTACAAAACAAAGGGTTTCATAAAGCAGTGCAAACCAGAGGCACCTGGCTGGCTCAGTCGGTTAAGCATCTGACTTCATGAAATGAAATGCCCCTCCCCTGTTGACTGTCTCTCCCTCTCTCAAAAATAAAAACATTAAAAAAAAAAAAAAAAGGCAGTGCAAACCAGAACTAAACCCATTTTCTTCTTTTTTTTTAAAAATTTTTTAATGTTTATTTATTCTTAGAGAGAGAGAAAGCGGTGGAAGAGGGGCAGAGAGAGATGGAGACACAGAATCCGAAGCAGGCTCCAGGCTCTGAGCCGTCAGCACAGAGCCCGATGAGGGGCTCGAACCCACAAGATCATGACCTAAGCCAAAGTCGGACGCTTAACCGACTGAGCCGCCCAGGTGCCCCAAACCCATTTTCTTAAAATGCTGAAGTTGAGTAAAACTTAACTATTAAAGTAATGGCCAAAGAGAATTTCAATTGAATCTCTTGGGAAAGTCAGAGTCCAGAAATCAGGAAAGTCTTCTAAAAGGTGAGTTTTGGACGAGGCAAAAAAGAAAGGTACACCACTTGGTCTGTGTTTGTTTTTTTTGTTTTATGTTCATTTATTTATTTTGAGAGAGAGCGGGGAAGGCCAGAGAGAGAGAGAAAGGATCCCAGGCAGGCATCACACAGAGCATGGAACGTGACGCAGGGCTCACTCCAAACTGAGATCATGACCTGAGCCAAAACCAAGAGCTGGACACCGAGTCGACTGAGCTACCCAGGTGCCCCAGAAAGGTACACTTGGGCTGTGAGGCCAGCGGGGTGCAGGCTGCAGAGGCGGCAACAGCTGACGCAGACACAGGCGGCAGTGGGACTGGAAGGCGGTGGAAAGCCTCAAAACCCCCTGGGAGTCAAGCTGAACTACGTACAGAAGACAGAAGAGAATCCTTCTACTTCCTTGATGATTATGGACCGACCCACAGAATGCCTATGAAAGTTGACCCCAGGGCCTTCTAACCAGGAATTGTGTCTGCCCCGCCGCGTTGCACCGTACAACGCGGAAAGGGTTAGAGCAATGGGAGAGAGGTTGGAAATTATGTGTCACTTCCCTGGTTCGATTTCTGCCTTGACAGGAGCATTCACTAAATCAAAGCAATAAACCGTTAGAGGCTGGGGCCTGTCGGCCAAGCTCTCATGTAACTCCATTAGGGACAGGGTTTATTTTAAGCTTACGAATATAAACAATTACATGAAAGCATTTCACTCTCATGCATTCATGTCAAGAACAGGACATTTTGTTTCTCCTTTTTCTAATCCCTCTCCCTTCAGTCTGATGGGTAAGCACTTCTCAAATTGTGGTCGGGTTGGCCCGCCGTCCTCAGAAGCACCTGGGAGCTCGTGAAACGTGCAGACTCTGGGGTCGCACTGATTCAGAGTTAGGGGGGAGGGGCAGGAATCTATTCCGAAAACCTTTCTAGAAGACTGTTTGGACCCTTGAGTTTAAAAATTCCTGAGGGGCACCTGGATGGCTCAGTCGGTTAGGCGTCCAACTTCAGCTCAGAGCATGATCTCACGGTTCGTGGGTTTGAGCCCCGCATCGGGCTCTGTGCTGACAGCTCAGAGCCTGGAGCCTGCTTCAGATTCTGTGTCTCCCTCTCTCTCTCTGCCCCNTTCAGATCAGGTCATGATCTCACAGTTCATGAGATCGAGCCCCGTGCTGGGCTCTGCACTGAAGGAACAGAGCCTGCTTGGGATTCTGTCTCTCTCCCTCTCTCTGCCTCTGCCCAGCTCACGTACTTGCGCTCGCGCTCTCTCTCTCAAAGTAAATAAACTTAAAACAAATTCCCTGAGCTAGGAATGGAAGTTCAAGCAGCTAACTCATTTGAGCAAAGGCTAAAAGACAATTAAGGCCATGGATTTGCCCAAGGCCAACAGTGAGTGGTGAGTGAGTGTGCTAAGAAAGCCCTGACTTGCGTTTGCCAGTTGCGTTGTGTGAATACACTCACCATAGCCACCTTCCGGCCACCAAAGTGACGGGGGCCCTAAAGCGCATTTGAGAAGAGGCACACAGCGCACTCCTCTGTGGTATTTTCACCTGGCAGAGGTAATAGATGTAAATAATACATAATTTATCAAGACCATAAATAATAGTAAAAGGTAAGAAAAGAATCAGTAAGTGATATGTTTTGAATATGTATTACCTTTGCCTTTATCATGATTTTATTTTGTTGCCATTTAAATTTTAATTAGGGCTTTTTAAATGTTTATTCTTGAGAGAGAGAGAGAGCAAGACGGGGAGGGGCAGTGGGAGAGGGAGATATAGAATTTGTAACAGATCTCAGGCTCTGAGCTGTCAGCATCAAGCCCAGCCTCAGGCTCGAACTCACAAAGTTGGATGCTTAACCGACTGGGCTACCCAGGTGCCCCTTAATTAAGACTTTTTTTATAAAATATTTTTAATTATTTCTGAGAGAGAGAGACAGCGTGAACAGGGGAGGATCAGAGAGAGAGGGAGACACAGAATCCAAAACAGGCTCCGCTCTGAGTTAGCTGTCAGCAGAGAGCCCGACGTGGGGCCCGAACCCACGAACCGTGAGATCATGACCTGAGCTGAAGTCGGAGGCTTAACCGACTGAGCCACCCAGGTGCCCCAGGACTTTTTAACAAATGGCTCTCACAGGTATGATCCGCTGACACCAGCATAACACGGCCCTTCCTGAAAGACACTTAGCTGCCTTTGGCCTGTGGACGCATCACGACACACGAGCGATCTCAGAGAAGCCCGCCTTCTGCCCCGGGAGGAAGGAGTGTGGGGAGGGTGGGGGATGGGCTGTTTAAGGATGGACTTTTGCCAGGGGCCCCTGGGTGGCTCAGTCAGTCAGGCATCTGACTCTTGGTTTTGGCTCAGGTCATGATCTCACGGTTAGTGGGATGGAGCCTCTGTCGGGCTCCGTGCTGAGCGTGGAGCCTGCTTGGGATTCTTTTTCCCTCTCTGCGCCTCCCCCCCTCAAGCTCTGTTGCGCTCTCTCTCTCTCTCTCTTTCTCTGTCTCTCTCACAAAACAGAGGATGGATTTTGCCAGTAACCAGAATCCATCAACTGCTATTGGTTTCTTGACTCCTCGGGGGCCTGTGTGGCCACACGGAACCCACCAGGCAGCTATGTTGGCCTCATTCAAGGTTCTGCCCTAGACCTTGAGCCAAGAAAAGAGGCCACAGGTGGTTGGGTCTGTGTGTGTGCTTGCAGCCCACAGGCAGGCTGTCCTCTGCATTTTACACCCTCGCCCAGGGTATCCTGAGTGCCGAGCACATCCAACCTGTAGCTTGTGGGGAAGGGGGGGGAGGGGAGCTGAGAATGCAGAGTCCCGGGCCCCGCCCCAAACCTGAATCAGAGCCACGGGGAGCCCGGCCCCAGAATGTGCATATTGACAAACTCAGCAAGCAACTCTGATAG
>NW_027531335.1:132535-140234 GCF_008692635.1 Crocuta crocuta
GAGAACTTCCGAGCCATGTATAGGCCCAAATAGCATTCGAGGAATCAATTTCCAGATTCTTCCTAAAATGGACTTCCTAAATTCCATCAGCCTGGGGAAGAGGCGACATACAGACACTCCTTTCCTGTGTCCACCTTGAGTGTCTGTAGTTCCCTTCACAGACAAAGGAACACCATCCCTCTCATCCAGTCCAAAACTTGCTGCGGGGACTGGCCGTGGGGTATAAACATCTTCTAGAGATAAACAGGAAGACAATTCAAATGACTGGGCCTGGGGCCGAGAAAATGACTACAGTAACACGGAAGAATATCTTCTCGCCAGTCAGGTGGTTTCTTGAAGGAGCACCGAATTGTCAGCTACCCATGGAAAAAACTCAGGTAGGGGGCACCCGGCGGGCTCAGTTGGTAGAGCATGCGACTCTCGATGTCAGCATTGTGAGTTCGAGCCCCCCATTGGGGGTAGAGCCTCCTTTAAAAAAATTACTCTGAAGGGCGCCTGGGTGGCTTTCGGTTGAGTGCCCGACTTCAGCTCAGGTCATGATCTCACAGTTCCTGAGTTCGAGCCCTGCGTCGGGCTTGCGCCTGTCAGCACAGAGCCCGCTTCTCTCCCCCCTGTCTCTCTGCCCCTCCCCCGCTTGCGCTCTCTCTCCCAAATATTAGTAAACATTTTTTTTTTCCCTAGGAGAGAGAGAGAGAGAGACAGCGTGAGCAGGGGAGGGTCAGAGAGAGAGGGAGTCACAGATTCTGAAACAGGCTCCAGGCTCCGAGCTGGCAGTCAGCACAGAGCCCGACGCGAGGCTCGAACCCACGAACCGCGAGATCATGACCTAAGCGAAAGTCGGTCGCTGAACCGGCTAAGCCACCCAGGCGCCCCTGTAAACATTTTAAAAAGTAACTCTGATAATCGATCATTGCTATTCTTTGTATATACTTGGAAAGGGATCAAAGAATTGAGTGGCATTGCTACAGCAAAATTGTCATTTACTTAAAATTGTGAATAAGGTTCTTCAGTTCATATCTATAAAAGGAAAGAAAAATAGTAATAAAATCGATGCTGAACCCTGTCGCATCTTAGCAGTAAGAATAGTCATCCACAGAAATATAAACTAATTTAATATGGTCCCATACACCTCATTTAAACTTTTTTTAATGTTTATTTACGTTTGAGAGAGAGAGTGTGAGTTGGGGAGGGGCAGAGACAGAGAGAGGGACTGAGGATCTGAAGCCGGCTCTGTGCTGACAGCCAACAGCGCAGTTAATGAGCTCGAACCCACGAACCGTGAGATCATGACCTGAGCCGAAGTCAGACGCTTAGCCGACTGAGCCACCTAGGCACCCCCATGCACCTCATTTAGAGCTGTATTTCCAATAACAGGCTCCAATAAAAACTTACTTCTCGTGGTTAATAATTATTGGCCACAATTGTTGATGTATTTTTAATTTTTTAAAGAGAGAGAAAATCTTAAGCAGTCTCCACACTTATCACACAGCCCAACACGGGGCTCGATCCCACGAACCGTGAGACCACCTGAGCTGAAATCAAGAGTTGGACGGTCAACTGACCGAGCCCAAGCCACGCAGGCGCCCCTTGGTTAAAATTGTTGCATTTCTATTGATCCCGCGTGTAGCAACAAAACTGTAAGGCTAACTTGATTCAGAAGAGAAGTGTTAAACATGTGGAGCTTTATGGTCACAGGAAACGAAAAATACAAGTTTAATGTGTGTATCTAGATTTGCTGCAAGGAAGTGTGACAGCATGATCACTATAAACACTTGCAAGAATAAAAATATATTACATTAGGATACGAGGAATGGAAATACAGTCACTACCCCTTATCCGTGGGGGATATGTCCCAAACCCCTCAGTCGATGCCTGAAAATGCAGATACTACCAAACCCCATATATACTATTTTTCCTATACACATATACCTATGAAGAAGTTTAATTTATTAATTAAGAACGGTAAGAGATTAACAACAATAATAAACTAGAGCAATTATGATGATATACTCTAATAAAAGTTAAGTGAATGTGGTCTTTGTCTTAAATTATCTCACTGCCCTGCACTCACCCCTCTTCCTGTGATGACGTGAGATCACAGAGCGCCCAGGTGACGGGATGAAGGGAGGGGAATGACGTAGGCACTGTGAAGTCGCGTTAGGCTGCTACTGACCCTCTGATGACTTGTCGGAAGGATCATCCGCCTCCGCACTGTGGTTGACCATGGGTCATTGAAACCACAGATGAGAAGGGACCACTGTATATACTCAAGGAGAAAAGAGAACCATGGTTTCCAACTGTTCAAAGAGGAGCTTGCCGATGTGTATTTGGAGGAAATGATGGTGGCTGTAAATTGTTATGGTATGAATCTACGGTATGTGAAATGTATCTTAATAAAGCTGTTATTAAGAAAGAAAAAAACAGGGAGGGCACCTGGGTGGCTCAGTCGATTGAATGTNGAGGGGCAGAGAGAGACAGAATCCCAAGCAGGCTCCAGGCTCTGAATTGTCAGCACAGAGCCCAACACAACCCAGAATCCACAAACCATGAGATCATCACCTGAGCCGAAGTCAGATGCGTAACCGATGGCCCCCCAGGCGCCCCTCAAGGATTTATTTAAAATGATGGTGCTTTAGGGACACCTGGGTGGCTTAGTCGGTTAAGCGTCCGACTTTCGCTTAGGTCATGATCTCGCGGTTCGTGGGTTCGAGCCCCGCGTCGGGCTCTGTGCTGACTGCCAGCTCAGAGCCTGGAGCCTATTTCAGAGTCTGTGTCTCCCTCTCTCTCTGACCCTCCCCTGCTCACGCTGTCTGTCTCTCTCTCTCTCCTAGAAATAAATAAAAATATTTAAAAAAAAAAAAAAATGATGGTGCTTTACCCAGACAGCAACATATATGCTGACTCCTCCATTAGCTTTATAACTAAGCAAGTAGCTTCCTCCCTCCCGGGACCTCAGTTTCCCTATTTGCAAGATAAGGGATTGGACACAATGATATTTCAAGTCCTTCCAGGTCTAACTGGTGATTACACCACCTAATTCACCTGCTTCGTCATTTTCCCTTCAGCCATCAGTTTTGGGGCCATTGTATAATTTCAGCTCACCTCCACTAGAGGGTAGCCAGAGAAAGGAGATGAGGCTCAAAACAGTTACTGGTATTCTATGCATTCAGTCCTGGCCCCACCCCCCCAGAAGAAGTTGGCAGAAAAAATTGAATGTTACATGGACAGAAACAAAATAGGATTTCTGTTGGTTGCATTTATTTTAGCTGTTGGGCTCCTAATATATTACACAAAAATTACAACAGGGGTGTTTTACATCATTTTCTTTTTATTCGATTTAAGGAAATCAAGAATATACCTGATTGCTGGGGCACCTCGCTGCGTCAGTCAGTGGAGCACATCTGTCTTATGTTGGGGTTNGGCAACTTTCTAATCAACTTTGTTTCCCATTACCATTACCCCCAGAAATTATCCTGCACCCCTGAGATGCACCTTTCCAGAAAAATCTCACAAACATTGCCTTGGCGTTGGCAGCACTGACCCAGGCGAACTGCGAACTGGAGTCAACAGAATTTATTGCACAGAGCTCCTCGGGAAAATGGCTGATCTCAGCGCCGGGCAAGAGAGGCACAAGACCAGTCTGGAACATATTGTTATGCCAGAAATTAAGGAAGGGCTTGAAATAAATGATGGAGGTATGTCACAAGGACAGGAACCAGCTTGAACGGGCCATTGGCCAAATCTGTGACACATTGAGAATCACAATCATTAAGTACAGTAATAAATTATGAAACACTGAACAAAAATAGAATGCCAGGGGCGCCTCGGTTCGTTGAGCATCTGACTCTTGACTTCGGCTCAGGTCGTGGTCTCAGGGTCATCGGATTGAGTCAGGCACCCTACGGAGCATGGAGCCTGCTTAAGATTCTCTCTCTCTCTCTCTCTCTCTCTCTCTCTCTGTCTCTTTCTCTCTCTCCTTCTGCCCATCTCCCCCTTCACACTGTCCCACTCTCTCAAATTAAAAAAAAAAAAGTAGAAAACCATGAGTCCATACCAATAGGAAACATAACTAACTACATAAAATGGAGAAGGAGGGACGGATCATACTGAATGTGAATGCAACCGGCAAAGTGAAGGAAGTGCAGTTTTCCAGCATTTTGCAGCCATCATGTTAAATATTCATCAGACAAGAACCATCAATGGCTTTTGATTAGGACTAGGATATTCGCATGGTCCTAACGTATTACCCCACAAACTACTTGTTCACTGCACAGTAAAAGAAAATAATAATAATTACTGGACAATACCTCCACCGGGCAATCAAAATTAACATCACCAGTGTGGTGCAGGTCGACACGTGCCTCTCAGCGTGAGACCCTGAGAAGAACCCCCAGCATCACCTCTGTGGTATTTNAGAAGAAGAAGAAGAAGAAGAAGAAGAAGAAGAAGAACGTGAAGACTGTATTCTTTGAAAATGTCAGTGTCGGGGCGCCTGGGTGGCTCAGTCTATTGAGCGTCTGACTTCAGCTCAGGTCAAGATCTCACAAGCCTGGAGCCTGCTTCGGATTCTGTGTCTCCCTTTCTCTCTGTGCCTCCTCTGCTCGCACTCTGTCTCTCTCCATCTCTCAAAAAATAAAATCAGGGGCGCCTGGGTGGCTTAGTCGGTTAAGCGTCCGACTTTCGCTTAGGTCATGATCTCGCGGTTCGTGGGTTCGAGCCCCGCGTCGGGCTCTGTGCTGACAGCTCAGAGCCTGGAGCCTGCTTCGGATTCTGTGTCTCCCTTTCTCTCTGTGCCTCCTCTGCTCGCACTCTGTCTCTCTCCATCTCTCAAAAAATAAAATCAGGGGCGCCTGGGTGGCTCAGTCATTTAAGCGTCTGACTCTTGATTTCGACTCGAGTCATGATCTTGAAGTTCATGAGTTCAAGCCCTGCATCGGACTCTGTGCTGACAGTTCGGAGCCGGCTTGGGATTCTCTTTCCGTCTCTCTGCTCCTCTCCAACGTGCTTGCACGCGAGCACCTCTGTGTGTGCACATTCTCTCTTTCTCAAAATGAATACTTTTTTTTTTAAACTTAAAAAAGTACCATTTAGGGGCGCTTGGTGGCTCAGTTGGTGGAACACGAGACCTTTGATCTCAGGGTTGTGAGCTCAAGCCCCACATTGGGTGCAGAGATGACTTAAATATAAGATCTTTAAAAAAAAAAACATTTAAAGTTACTCATCTCGTAAAAACGGACACTCCAAGAAGATGCGTTTTCTTGCTTCACACACGACCCCTTTTCTGTGTGACCCCACTCTTCCATACTCTCATTTATCTCTGTGTGAGAAACAGGCTTTTTTAGTGATGATGAAGCCGTTAACCAGTCTCTAATATTTAGATCTGCCTAGCTGGGTTTTTTCCACTTCATACAGGAGGGACCCCAGAACAGGATGCCAGAAGGGGGTCGGGGGCTCCGAAACAAGTGAAAAGCAAACCATGAGGGTCAATCAAAGTGCGATATTACTCCAAGGGGCTGGGGGTATTTCTCCGGGGGTTCGGGTGTGAATGGGTTTGGAAGAAGCAATGAGCTCTTTCGCTGTTCTGTTCTTACGACCTGACTTGGGATGTCACATCCGTGCCTGTGTTTCCATAAGGCACATATGTCTGCCTGGTAAGATATAGACTGTCCAGTAGGGCTAGAGATTTCCTTTTATGACCATAAAAGTAATTCTTTTTTTTTTTTTTAAGATTTTTTTTAAGTCATCTCAACACCCAACATGGGGCTTGAACTCACAGCCCTGACATCAAGNAGGAAGAAAATAAGCTGATGACCCAGAGCAGCCCCATTTTGATACATTTTCTTCCAGCTCTTTCCTCTGCCTTTTGTATGTTTTTATGCAATAGAGATCATATGTACATTTGTATCTTCATTTTGTCCCTTAATATTATAGCATTTTTTCTGTCCTGAAATATTCTCCTAATGATTCCATTTAATAGAACCCTGATTTCTAGAATTAGATTTTAGAGGTTTAGATTGTTTCCAGTTTTTCAGTTTTCTTTTTTTTTTTTTAATGTTTATTTATCTTTGAAAGAGAGAGAAAGAAAGACAGAGTACAAGCAGGGGAGGGGCGGAGAGAGAGGGAGACACAGAACCTGAAGCAGGCTCCAGGCTCCGAGCTGACAGCAGCAAGTCCGATGTGGGGCTCGAACTCATGAACTCCGAGATCGTGACCTGAGCTGAAGTTGGATGCTTAGCNACACCTATTGTGGGGCTCCAACCCACAACCCTGAGCTCAAGAGTCATTAGCTCCACCACTAAGCCAGCCAGGTGCCCCCATCAGTCAGGATTCTGAGTCATGAGCCACAGAAGCGGACTCTGGAAGGTTAAGCAGGAAAGGAGTTTACTTAAGGAATATTGAGTTTTTCACAGAATTGTTGGCGCGACTGGATAATCATCTAACCTGCTACGAACGATGCCCGAAACCAGGTCACCGAATGAGCCTGATGAAAAAGACATCAGAGCCTCAGTAAATGGCACATTCTAGAGATGCACATATACTAGGGTTTTGAACCTCGCTATAAAAAACCCCACTGTCCCGCACTGTCACCGGCACCAGGAAAAGGAAGAACCTCCCCTTTCGGCATCTATGTCAGCAAAAAGAGAAGCTCTATGAAGAGCCTGGTTTAATTACCACCCTCACCGTCGAATCTAAGTCCCCTGAAAGCCGAGGTGAGGTCACCTGCTTGCAGGCTAGTGCGAGAGACTGAGGATCTGACACAGGGCTTATAAACTTGGAATTTCCACAAATATAAAAATGAGGGCTGTCAGATAAACTACAGGCTATCTGGTTAAGTTCAAATTTCAGGTAAACCATGGGTAATAGGTCATATGAGTGTATCCCAAACATTACGGGACACACTTACACTTAAAAATTATTTGTGGGGACGCCTGGGTGGCTCAGTCGGTTAAGGGTCCGACTTCGGCTCAGGTCATGATCTCGCGGTTCGTGGGTTCGAGCCCCGCATCGGGCTCTGTGCTGACAGNGTTGGAAGAAGACACAATGCTTCATCTCAGGGTCGTGGGCTCGAGCCCTTCACTGGTTGTAGAGATTCCTTAAATAAGTAAACTTAAAAAAAAAATTTCACAGAGCTTTTCACATGGAGTACTCCGAGGAGGACAAGGACTTAAAAATACACCGACTCTGGGGCGCCTGGGTGGCTCAGTCAGTTGAGCGTCCAACTTTGGTTCAGGTCATGGTCTCACGGTCCGTGGGTTCAATCCCCGCGTTGGGCTCTGTGCTGACAGCTCGTAGCCTGGAGCCTGCTTCAGATTCTGTGTCTCCCTCTCTCTCTGCCCCTCCCCTGCTCACGCTCTGTCTCTTTGTCTCTCAAAAATAAATAAACATTAAAAAATTTAAAAAATACACTGACTCTGGAGACATTTTCAGCCATTTCAAGAGAAATATGAAGCCAAAGTCGATCACCTTCAAGGAGTAGATACGAAAAATAAATCTTCCCAGAGGGAAACATTGAAAATCGCTCCCTAACTACTAGTGGAAAAGCAATACAATGGCAAAGCACGTGGTGTGGAGAGATTCGGGCTTTGCTACATTAACAAATGGAGAGAAGAGCAAATAACCATATTAACTCATCAAGCTGGAGGAAGCCCAGAAAATTAAGTAAAGGACCAAGGAGGTGGAGTAATTTCTGCGAGATACT
>NW_027531335.1:140497-149138 GCF_008692635.1 Crocuta crocuta
ACTAGACCCAACAGTATTTCCCACATGTATGTGACCGAGGGACGCTCTTAAAATTATCACATGTGGCTGGAACTCTGCCAGGAGCTCCAGGTATAATGCCTGGAATTGAGGTAGACGGCCCAAAACCAAAAACGTTTTCTGGAAAATTAATTGCTTCAGGAAGGGATTGTGATTGGATTNCAGCTCGGAGCCTAGAGCCTGCTTTGGGTTCTGTATTCCCTCTCTCTCTCTCTTTCTCTGCCCCTCCCTCGCTAGTGCTCTGTCTCTCTCTCAAAGATAAATAAAAATGTTTACAAAAATAAAATATTTTTTTAATGTTTATTTGACAGAGAGAGATAGCACGCAGGGGAGAGGCAGAGAGAGAGAGAGAGAGAGAGGTAGAGAGAGAATCCCAACCAGGCTCCGCACTGTCAGCATAGAGCCCAACACGAGGCTCAAAACCATGAACGGTGAGATCATGACTCGAGCCAAAACCAAGAGTCAGATGCTTAACTGACGGAGCCACCCAGGTGTCCCTTGATTTTATGATTTTTTAAAAGTAATCTCCACGCTAGGAACACCTGTGTGGCTTGGTCGGTTGAGCCTTCGACTTCAGCTCAGGTCATGATCTCGACGCTGGTGGGTTCGAGCCCCACATGGGGCTCACTGCTGTAAGCATGGAGCCCACTTCAGAACTTCTGTCCCTTTCTCTCTGCCTCTCTCTCTCTCTCTCTCTTTCTCTCAGAAAAAAAGTAATCTCCACAACCGAAATGGGACTCAAACTCACAACCTCAAGATCAAGAGTCACATGCTCAGGGCGCCTGGGTGGCTCAGTCATTTAACTGTCTGACTTCGGCTCAGGTCATGATCTCACGGTTCGTGGCTTCGAGCCCCGCGTTGGGCTCTGTGCTGACAGCTCAGAGCCTGGAGCCTGCTTCAGATTCTGTGTCACCCTCTTTCTCTGACCCTCCCCTGTTCATGCTGTCTCTCTCACTCTCTCTCTCTCAGAAATAAATAAAACATTAAAAAAAAAAAAAAGTCACATGCTCTACCGACGGAGCCAGCCAGGCGCCTTTATTTTTATTTTATTAAAAACAGAATATATTAAGCTCAGATATGTTTAACTTAGTTATAAAATGTGACTAAAAAAATCAATGTTTAAAAATGTTCAAATTAGGGCGCCCAGGTGGCTCAGTCAGTTAAGCATCTGACTTTGGCTCACGGTTCATGAGTTCAAGTACCACGCTGAGTGAGCTCGTGCCCTGCTTTGGGTGGGTATGAGTCCCACTTCAAGTGATCCCTGCTTCTCTTTCTCTCTCTCTCTCCCTCTGCCCTTCCTGGGATTCTCTCTCTCTCTGTCTCTCTGCCCCTTGCTCACTTGTGCCCTCTCTCTCAAAAAAAAAAGTTTAAATGAGCAAAAATTTGTAAATGAAAATAATTTTTAAATCTTGTTTAAAAACAAGAACACTGTGTGACACCTGGCTGGCTCAGTCGGTACAGTGTGCAACTCTTGATCTCGGGGTTGTAAGTTCAAGCCCCATGTTGGGTATAGAGATTACTTTTGAAAAATCTTTTTAAAAAAATGCGGGGGCCCTGGGTGGCTCAGTCAGTTAAGTATCTGACTCTTGATTTGGGCTCAGGTCATGATCTCACGGTTGTGAGTTCAAGCCCTGCCTCAGGCTCTGCGCTACAGTGCGGAGCCTGCTAGGGATTCTGTCTCTCTCCTCTCTCTCTGCCCCTCCCCAGCTTGCTCTGTGTCTCTCTCTCTCAAAATAAATAAATAAGCTTTAAAAGAAAAACCCAAAAGGACAAAAAGAGTGCATTTGTGTCTTTTTATCACATACTTTCTTCATATCATGAACAATGGTGCTGGCTAAGAATTTTATATCACTGAGTCATTCAACAAACACTGAGTGGCCAACATGTGTTCTAAGTACTGTGGATACGGTGATGAATAGAACAGGCAAAAACTCTGCTTGCCCAGAGTTGTTTTCGTTTAAATGTTTATTTTTTTTAATGTTAATTTATGTTTGAGAGATGGAGACAGAGTGCAAGCAGGAGAGAGACATCTTGGCAGTCGAGGTGGGGAGAAATGGTCTGGTTTTTGTTAAATTTTTTTTTTTTTTTTTTCTAGGAGAGAGAGAGACAGCGTGAGCAGGGGAGGGTCAGAGAGAGAGGGAGTCACAGACTGAAACAGGCTCCAGGCTCTGAGCTGGCAGTCAGCACAGAGCCCGACGCGGGGCTCGAACCCACGAACCGCGAGATCATGACCTAAGCGAAAGTCGGACGCTTAACCGACTAAGCCACCCAGGCGCCCCGAAATGGTCTGGTTTTTGGAAGGCAGAGTCTCCAGGATTTGTTGATGCACTGGTTGTAGCCACATAGGAGAAAGAGAGTAGGTTCTGGGCCCGAACAGCCGGGGAACTGCTGTCAACGGAGATGTGTAAGCCTTTGAAATGTTTTTGGGAGAAGATGAGCGACTTCATTGTGGGTCCGTTAAGTTTGAGATGCCCGTACCGAATCCAGGTAGGATGGTTGAGGAGACACCTGGATGCCTTGTGGTTCAGGGCAGGCGGAAGACCTGAGCTGAAGTAAGTGAGGAAGCTGTCAGCTTACAGATCTGTGCCGGCATGTACAGCAGCCACAAGCTACACGAATTGAACACTTAAAACTTGGCGAATCTGAATTGAGACGTGCAGTGGAACGTAAAACACACACAAAATTCCTTTTTTTTTTTTTTAGTTTGTTTACGTATTTTGAGAGAGACAGAGACAGTGCAAGTGGGGAGGGGCAGAGAGAGAGAGGAGAGAGAGGATCCCAAGCAGGCTCCGTGCTGCCTGTGCAGAGCCCGACACGGGCCTCGATGCCGCGAACCGCAAGATCACAACATAAACCGTAACGAAGAGTCCGACGCTTAACCAACTGAGCCCCCCAGGCGCCCGGTACACACAGTGGATTTCAGAGACAACACAGGAAGAAAGAACGTTAAATATCTCATGAATAGTTACTTTATGTCAATCACATGTTGAAACCGTATTTTGGATATACGACCATCCCTTGCTTTCCGAAAAGGTCACATCAGCCACTTGGCTTTTACTAAAGACCTGCGTTCCTACCTGCTTTCACTAACTTAGAGGAGTGCAGAGATTTTCACTTTTACCAAAAAGGACAAAAAAGAACACGTGGCAGTGAGCTGTTAGCGAGGCAGTGCACCCCAAACCGTTCCAGGGCCCCCACTCAGCGCCCCAGCAGCAGGCAGCCACAGCATCCGTGAGCATCTGTGAGCATCTGTGCTCTATCTCCCCATAGTTCGTGCATCCATTAGCAAAATGTGTTGTAAGGTACCAGAAAAGCCCAAGACAAATACTACATGGCGATGAGAAGGAATGAAATCTGGCCACGTGTAGCAACATGGATGGAACTTGAGGGTGTTATGCTGAGCGAAATAAGTCAGGCAGAGAAGGACAAATAGCATATGTTTGCACGTATAGGAGGATTAGGAGGAACTTAACGGAGGACCGTGGGGGAGAGGGAGGGGAAAAATAGTGGGGGAGGGGGAAGGAGGCAAACCATGAGAAACTCTTTTTTTTTTTTAATTTTTAAATGTTTTATTTATTTCTGACAGAGAGAGACAGTGTGAGCAGGGGAGGGTCAGAGAAAGAGAGGGAGACACAGAATCTGAAGCAGGNGTCCCTCCCTGGCGCAGTCGGTAGAGCATGCGACTCTCGATCTCGGGACTGTCAGCGCTAAAGTCAGATGCTTAACTGACTGAGCCACCCACACACACCCCTAGAAGATTTTTTTAAGACTCTTTTTTTTTTTTTTAAAGAGAGAGAAAGAGGGAGGGGGAGAGAGAGAGAGAGGTGCACAAGCAGGGTAGAGGGGCAGAGGGAGAGAGAAAGAATCATAAGCAGGCTCCTCCATGCTTAGCACGGAGCCCAACTCAAGGCTTGATCCCCTGACCCTAGGATCATGACCTGAGCTGAAATCAAGAGTCGGATGTTCAACCGAGCCACCCAGGCGCCCCTTTAAGACTCTTTTTTGGGGGCACCTGGGTGGCTCAGTTGGTTAAGCGTCCGACTTCAGCTCAGGTCGTAANAAGACTCTTTTTTGTTTTTGTTTTTTTGTTGTTTAAAGATTTTTATTTTATTTTTTAAAATGTTTTATTGTTTATTTGTGAGAGAGACAGAGTGTGAGTGGAGGAGGGGTGCAGAGAGAGAGGGAGACACAGAATCCGAGGCTCCAACTCACAAACTGTGAAATCATGACTGAGTCGAAGTTGGACAGTTAACCAGCTGAGCCCCTAAAGATTTTATGTTTAAGTCATCTCTCAGGGTACCTGGGTGGCTCAGTCAGTTAAGCGTCCGACTTTGGCTCAGGTCATGATCTCACGGTTTGTGGGTTCGAGCCNGTCATATGCTCTGCTGCCTGAGCCAGCCAGGAGCCCCTTGGCTGATAGGTTTTAAATGATATATGTGGTTCACATTATGTTTCTATATAGTGCTGGTACAGGTGGTATATAACGTCATGAACACTGGGTAAGATAGATCATTAAGGAGGGGCTCCTGGGTGGCTCAGTCGTTTTAAGTGTCCAACTTTGGCTCAGGTCATGATCTCAGGTCATGGGTTCGAGCCCCGTGTTGGGCTCTGAGCTGTCAGCAGGCAGAAACAGCTCTGAGCTGTTTCGGATTCTGTATCTCCCTCCTTCTCTGCCCTCTCCCCCCTGCTTGCACTCTCTGTTTCAAAAATAAATAAAACATTTAAAATTTTTTAAATAAATAAATATTAAGAAAACAGTTGAGATCATCAAGGNGACATGTCTTCTAGAACATCAGCCTTACTTGAAGATTATAGCAGCCGGATACACACACACACACACACACACACACACACACACACACACAAATCTATATCTATCTATCTACACACATATATACATAGTGTATATATATTGTGTTTATAGTATATAAATATATATTGTATATATATATATACACACATTCAATCTATTGAGCTATAATTGTAAATAATAAAGCACACTTGTTATATATACATATGAATATATCTGTATACACATGTAACCATCACCCCGCTATATTTCTTTACATTGTAGTTTAATCTGAAGGAACCTTTCTGAATAGATTCATTGGAGAAAAGAGACGCACACGAGCACCCTGTTTTGCAACTTACAGCTACTCTTTAATTCAGCGGTTTCAGAAATCATTATTATTTCACTCTGGTTAATTCAGCTTCTTGAGTTTTGAGAAATCAAAGGCTCTCAATGTTGACACTCGTTTTTGTGAGATTCGGGCCTTATGAGCCTTGTAAGAGTCCGGTTTTGGTTTAGTTTGTTTATTTATTTGTTTGTTCGTAACTTTTCTCTCAACGCAAGTATCCCTGGGGGGCGAGGAAGATGACTTTATCCAGCGCAAGGCCGCTTGCTAAGCGGACTGTTCCCACATGTCCCCAGGGGGAGCCACTCGCGCCATCTAGGATGTGATCCCTCTCTAGAATTGCTCGGTAGGGCTGCCGGTGGGGCATACACTTAATAGGTATTTCTGGATGTCGCGGAAAGGAAACTGCAGTCACTGGAGAGGACAGTGAATTTCAGGATGACGTTTAGGTGGTAAATGGCGCCTCTGCATTGATCTTCCGACTATCGTGTTTTCATTCTCCTGGCGATCTTTTAGGAGCTTTCAGTAGTTGGTGGGCACAGCACGCCAAAAAAAAGGCAGATTGTCACATAATAAGAACAACTGTATGAATATGTTCCCTTAGACACCATTGTTCCCTTAGACATCATTTTACGGCTTTGTATTCACAACGCTCCGGCACTCCCCTGCAGTTGCGCGGGTATAATTAACTTTCAACTTTTGGACCAAGGGAACGTCTGAGAACAGACAATATGTATGATATTGCTACCATGTTACCAACATGCTTTCCCTATGTTTATTGATTCCTTGATTGATCGGTTTTTAAAGAATCATTTTTTTAAATGATTATTTGTTTTGAGAGAGAGAGAGAGAGAGAGAGCAGGAGCAGGAGAGGGGAAGAGAGAGAGGGAGGGAGAGAGAGAATCCAAAGCAGGCTCCATGTTGTCACTGCGGTGCCCAGCGATGTGGGCCTGGATCCCACGAACCCTGAGATGGTGACCTGAGCCGAAATCACGAGTCGGATGGTTAAGTGACTGAGTCACCCAGGCACCCCTCTCTATTTTTAATTCTGGAAAATTTTATCTACATCGTACACAAAAGAAGAAAGAATACTACGCGTAATGAATCCTCAGGTACCCATCACCCAGCTTCAACAGTTACTGGCTTTTATGCTTTTGNAAGCACATACTATAAAATTTCCCCTCCTAACCATTTTTTCAAAAATGTTTATTTTTAAAATGAATCTTTTTTTATTTTTTTAACATTTATTTATTTTTGAGAGATTGAGAGAGAGAGACAGAGCATGAGTAGGGAGGGGCAGAGAGAAGGAGACAGATTCTGAAGCAGGCTCCAGGCTCTGAGCTGTCAGCACAGAGCCCGACGCGGGGCTCAAACCCACAAGCGATGAGATCGTGGCCTGAGCTGAAGTCGGACACTTAACCGACTGAGCCACCCAGGCGCCNCAGCTCGTACCTTGAGCTGAAGTTACTGCCTAACCAACTGAGCCACCCAGGCGTCACCCCTCCCCCTTAACAATTTTTAAGTGTACCATTCAGCAGTGTTGCCTATATTCTCGTTGTGTAACAGATTTCTAGAATCCTTTCCTCTGGCGAAACTGAAACTCGACTCCCACTGAACAACTCTCCAGTTCTTTCCCCTCAGCCCTCAGCCTCTGACAACCACTGTTCCACTCACTCTTTGTCCCCAGAATTCTGGCCACTCAAGATGTTTCGGGNGTGATATAATGGTTGTGTGTGTGTGTGTGTGTGTGTGTGTGTGTGTGTGATTGACTTCTTTCACTCCGTGTAATGTGTCAAGGTCCATCCACGTTATAGCATGTGACAGGATTGCCTTCTTTTTTTTTAAGGTTGAATAATATTCTACGGTTAATCATTTAGAAATGTTCAACGGAGTACATTCTCCACCGTGTCTCTCTAATTGCAAAAGCTTTGGTCACCCCAGAAGAACACCTCAGACCAGTTAAGTAATTACTCCCCATTTCCCCCTTTGGCCACCCGCCCTGGTAACCCCTTATCTGCTGCCTGTCTTTATGGATTCGCCTTTTCTGGGTATTTCACATAAAAAGAATCATGCAATATTTGATCCTTTATGTCTGGCTTCTTCCATTTAGCACAATGTTTTCAAGGCTCATCCACGTTGTAACAGGAACAAGTAATTCATTCCTTTTTATGGCTGAAAATATTTCATTACATGGATGTACCATAACTTTTTATCTGTTCATCTACGGATGAACATTTGGGTTGTTTCCATATTTTGACTACAAATAATGCTGCTCTAAACATTCATGTGCAGGTATCTATATATGGACATATGCTTTTATTTCTCTTGGCTATATACCTAGGATTGGAACTGCTGGATCATATGGTAATTCTAGTTTTTTTTTTAAAGTAAAATCCACACCCCCCCCCCCCAAAGAAAAACCCACACCCAGTGTGGGGCTCAAACTCATGACTCTGAGGTCAAGACTCACATACATGCTCTACTGATTGAGCCAGTCAGGTGTCCCTGTATGTTTGAAATTTTTTTAGGAATTTCCAAATGGCTTTTTTCCATAGCAGCTACACCATTTTATATTCCCGCTAGCAATGTATGAGAATTTCAATTTCTTTTTTAATTTTTTTTAATGCTTTTATTTATTTCTGAGAGAGAGAGAGATAGAGACAGCGTGAGCAGGGGAGGGTCAGAGAGAGAAGGAGACACAGAATCAGAAGCGGGCTCCAGGCTCTGAGCTAGCTGTTAGCACAGAGCCTGATGTGGGGCTCGAACCCACGAGCTGTGAGATCATGACCTGGGCCGAAGTCGGACACTCAACCAACTGAGCCACCCAGGTGCCCCGAGAATTTCAATTCTGCACGTCCTGGCCAACCCTTGTTACTTTCTTTAGAGAAATGTCTATTCGAGTCCTTTGCCCATTTTTTAATTGCTTGTTCGCCTTTTTATGGTTGAGTTATAAGAGTTCTTTGTACATTTTGGGGGGGGCGCCTGCGTGGCTCAGTCAGTTAAGCATCCAACTTTGGCTCAGGTCATGATCTCATGGTTCATAAGTTGAGTCCCACATTGGGCTCTCTGCTGTCAGCTCGGAGCCCCCTTTAGATCCTCTGCCCCCTCTCTCTCTCTGCCCCTCCTCGACTCATGCTCTCTCTTTATCTCTCTCTCTTTCTTTCCCCGCCCCTTCTTTCTCTCACTCAAAAATAAATAAATATTTAAAAATTTAAAAAAACAATTCTTTGTACATTGTGGATACTAACATCTTACTAGATATATACTTTGCAAAGATTTTTCCCATTCTCTTTGCCTTCTTGATAATGTACTTTGATGCACAAAAATTTTTAATTTTGATGAAGTCCAATGTATCTGTTTTTTCTTTCGGCACTCATGCTATTGGTATCAAATCTAAGAATCCATTGCCAAATCCCAAGTCATAAAGATGCAGTCATATGGTTTCTTCTAGGAGTCTTATAGTTTTAGCTTTTCTAGTTAGATGATTG
>NW_027531335.1:149340-153912 GCF_008692635.1 Crocuta crocuta
TTGGTTTGTTTTGAGTTAATTTTTATATATGGAGTGAGACAGGGGACCAATTTCATTCATTTGTAAACACTTCAGTTTGCATCTCGAATCTATGAAGACTTTTTTAACATAACCATTATGCCATGGTCACATCTAATAAAATGAACAATTATTCCTTAATATCATTTAACACCCAGCCCTTATTCAAAGACTTCCTATCGCCTCAAAATTCTCTTAATGCTGTTTTTATTGAANGCTCAGTCGGCTAAGCGTCAGACTTTGGCTCAGGTCATGATCTCATGGTTCGTGGCTTCAAGCCCCACATCGGGGTCTGTACTGACAGCTAGTTCAGAGCCTGGAGCCTGCTTTGGATTCTGTATCTCCCTCTCTCTCTGACCCTCCCCTGCTCACACTTCCTCTCTCTCTCTCTCTCAGAAAGAAATAAAACATTGAAAGGAAGGAAGGAAGGAAGGAAGGAAGGAAGGAAGGAAGGAAGGAAGGAAGGAAGAAAGGAAGAAACAGAACCCAGGAGAGGCCCCTGGCTGGCTCAGTCGATTCAGACACAGTACTTTTCACTCTGATATATCACTTAGGGTCTGTGGGGCACTGGGTGGCTCAGTGGGTTAAGCATCTGACTCTTGATCTCAGGGTGGTCAGTTCAAGCCTCACGTTGGGCTGCACGTGGAGTGTGGAGCCTACTTAAAAAAAATTCATATATCACTTAGAGCCTGAATCCCACTGATGACATCACAAAACGACAAGTGAAAACAAGCACAGCAGTACAGTCTTCCATTCCTGGCATTTGCTGTCACCTTGTCCTTGTTTTAATGATATTGTTCCAGTTATTGTTTTTTTTTAATGCTTACTTTTTTATTTTAGAGAAAAAGAGACAGAGTACAAGCCGGGGAGGAGCAGAGAGAGAGGGAGACACAAAATCTGAAGCAGGCTCCAGGCTCCGAGCTGTCAGCACAGAGCCTGACACGGGGCTCGAACCCACGAACCGTGAGATCATGACCTGAGCCCCCCACCCAGGTGCCTCTCCAGTTATCATCTGTTTTATAACAGATCACCCCAAAACTTCATGGCTTAAAAGAACAACCCTTATTTTGTTATCTTTCATGTTTTCTGTGGCTAAGGAATTTTAGGAAGAGCCGGGGTAGATGGTTGAGGCTCAGAGTCTCACGTGTGACTGTGGTCGGGTGGTGACTGGAGCTGGAATTGTAGGGGCGCCGAAGCAGCAGGGGGTGGCCCAGGTATCTCTTCACTTCAGATAGTTTCAGGGCCTTTCCACGTGCCCTCCCCACATAGGCTAGTCTGGGTTTCCTCATTGCATGGTGGCCTTAAGATAGATAGACTGCCTTTTTATTAAAAAAAAGTTTATTTATTTATTTTGAGAGAGAGAGAGAGAGAGAGCAAGCAAGGGAGGAGCAGAGAGAGAGGGAGGGAGAGAGAGAGAATCCCAAGCAGGCTCCAAGCTCTCAGCGCAGAACCGGATGTGGGGCTTGAACTCATGAACTGTGAGATCATGACCTCAGCTGAAGTCGACCGCTCAACCGACTGAGCCACGCGGGCGCCCCTCTCCTAGCGTTATCTCAAAATTCAAAACACACTTTGAGCAAAGGGCCCTGACCTTTCTTTCCTTCCTTCCTTTCTTTTTCTTTAAATTTTTATTTATTTCCTTTCCTTTTTTTTTTTTTTTAAGTAATCTCTACGTCCAACATGGAGCTCAAACTCAAGACTCTGAGATGAAGCTTTACNCGGATGCGGGGCTCAAACTCACGAACCATGAGATCATGACCTGAGTCGAAGTCGGATGCTTAACTGACTGAACCACCCAGGCGCCCCTATACCTCATTCTTTTTTTAAATAACTGTAGAGAATTCCTTAGTATGAATGAATCATGTGTGATTCATGCATGCACGCATGCATGCACTCAACAAATATTTTTTGAGCATGTACTATGTGCCAGGCACTAGTCTAGGGATTAAAGATACAGCAGTCCCTTATGAATGGAAATTTAAGTTGTTTCTAATACTTTGCTACCACAAACATGAATCCAATGAGCATCTTTACGCAGGCATCTCAGTTCGCTGGTGAGAGTTTGTTTGGCGTGAAGTCATAACTCAGAGAAGCGGAAATTCTAGGTCAAAGGGCTCAAAGGCATTTCGAACACTTGAATCTCAGGATAGATAAATGGGTGATGAAACCGAAGATATTTAATAAGTGTGGAACAGAGATCACCGGAGACAAAGGAACCATTCAGAGACCCTAATCAGGATGCGATCTCACCAGCCTCCTTCCCTCAAGCACGGTCTTTATTACATACTACCTTGTATCATAAAGACATTGTTTTCTTTTTTAACTTTTTAAAAATATTTATTTGTTTTTTTGAGAGAAAGCGAGTGGGGGAGGGGCAGAGAGAGGGAGACAGGGAGAATCCCAAGCAGGCTCCGCACTGTCCACACAGAGCCCGCCGCCGGGCTCGAACCCGTCAACCACAAGATGATGACCTGAGCCAAACTTGGATGCTTAACTGACTGAGCCACCCGGGCGCCCCTCACAAATACATTCTTTACTAGACTTTCCTATTTTTTCTGAAGGGAATGGACCGTGTCTTTGATCCATCCCGCATTCTCCCTCAGTGCACCGTGCTCAATGTTTATGTAACTACACAGAAGCCTGAAAGCGGAAAAGTGAAACCTACAGCCTCAGGAAGGAGCGTGGGGCCTGCAAGATGGCCAGATGGTGTTTGCGCACAATCCGTGTGACAAATGCTCCTGGTGGCTGCCAAGGTTCTGCGGAAACTGCCTCCTTGTCAGACTGCGTCTCGAAACACCCCTCTTCCCGCCGTGTTACAGCCACGCTGACCTTTTCCCCCCTGCCTTCGAATGTGTCAAGTCTGCTCCCTTCTCCAGGCCGCGTGCCTGTTGTTCCTCCAGTTCTGGAAGGTTCTACCCCTTGATCTCTGGTGGATGCTTCTTTTCCATCAAAACTCACCTCTGTGTTCACTTCTTCAAAGAGGCCTTCCTTGACCATGCTTTCTAAACTTGTTTTTAATGTTTATTTATTTTTGAGAGGGAGAGACAGAGCAGGGGAGGGGCAGAGAGAGAGGGAGACGGGGAAGCCGATACAGGGCTCGAACCGTGAACCGCGAACCGCGAACTGCGAGATCATGACCTGAGCTGAAGTCGGAGGCTTAACCAACTGAGCCACCCAGGTGGCCCTCACAGTTTGTGGGCTAAAGTCTCACATCGGGCTCTGTGCTGACAGCTCAGAGCCTGGAGCCTGCTTCGGATTCTNCACTGTCAGCACAGAGTCCGACGCGGGGCTCAAACTCCGGGACGATGAGATCATGACCTGAGCCGAAGTCGGACGCTTAACCGACTGAGCCACCCANTCTCCTCATGGTTGTAAAATGGCTGCCAAGAGCAGATGCACCTCGGGAAAACACCCCTCTCAGAAAGAAAAGGGGATGGATGTCTCCCCGCGCATCTCTTTTTACCAAGAAGGAGAAACTTTCTCAGGAGCCTTCTTCCTACACTCCTCTGGCCGACACTGAATGGGAGTCAAGACCATTCTTCTAGTAAAGGAAATGGAGATTATAATGGTTTTTTTTAAGGAGTCATAATTCACTGGGCACTGGGCCCACCTTCTCCAAGCCCTGTGCTTCTGCCCTATAGGGAAAGCAAACATGGGCTCCCTTAGCAAAGAAAAAGTTTCATGGCTGTTGCGCAGATATCAAACACTGTGGGCTACAGAGGCATTCGTAGGAATGTAGGAGACGAATCCGGGATTGATCTACCTCCATTCAAGGGTGAATAGATTTGATTTGATTTTTTAAACATGTTTTAACGTGTTTTTTTTTTTTTTACAAATAGTTTATTGTCAAATTAGTTTCCACAGAACACTCAGTGCTCATCCCTTAACGTTTTTTTTAAAAACTGTTTTTTTTAATGTTTTCTTTGTTTCTGAGAGAGGGAGAGAGGCAGCGAGACCAGGGGAGGGTCAGAGAAAGAAGGAGACACAATCCGAAGCAGGCTCCAGGCTCTGAGCTGTCAGCACAGAGCCAGATGCGGGGCTCGAACTCAGGAACCATGAGATCATGACCTGAGCCGCAGTGGGACGCTTAACCGACTGAGCCCCGCAGACGCACCAACAGCGAACAAATGTTATACACACACGGTGCAAAGCCCAGGTTGGTGATACCTTCACCTACCTTCACAGGACTTGCGGGGGCCAGGCCCCCCATAACGCGATGGCCGCTAAAATAGATTTGCTGCTAAGAGGCTTGGCCATTTTTGGGTACAGAGATACCACCATCAGTGCCCTTGTTTTCATAACAAAGTCCTTTCCGTGCGTGTCGCTGTGTGACCTCCCAAGTGGGGAAAATGCCCCATGGCAGTGATTGGAACCTTCTAACAATGGCCGCAGGGTTTCTCGGCAAGCGGTGGTCATTTTCAAAACTCTCAACGAATGAAGTAACCAGACAGAAAATTGCCAAGATCGGCAGGGCTTCTCAATTTACACTTGGGGAGCTTTCGCAGGGTCCCCGGTACTTCAAGATCCCCATCCCTATTTCTGTCTTAGGAATGT
>NW_027531335.1:154063-155644 GCF_008692635.1 Crocuta crocuta
CTCCTGCTACTGGGGAGAGAGGGTGGTGGTGGGTGTGGAAGGGGTGCTGCTGCCGCCGCGGGGGGAAGGAATTGCAAACAACAGGGTTCCGGGGCGAGTGCGCGCGGGGTCGACCGCCCCTGGGCGGGGGTGTCCCCTGGGACCCGGGAGCGCTCCAGAGGCGAGGAGATGGGGCCGTGGGTTTGAGGGAAGATGGTGTGTGCCAGTCCGGGGCTGGCGGACCCGGGGGTCAGAGCCCCACCGTTCACGGCTGGGGGTGCCTCTGAGCCGGCAGGGCTGGGGGATGGGGATTTGAAAGCGTGTTGACCCCTTGGGATCCCTCCATTGCACCCTCAGCCTCATCCGGCTTGTCTAGCTCGGATTGNTTCCTGGGCTGGAGAGCAAACCCTTAAATAAGCCATCAGACCGGTTAATTAGTGTTTGTTTTGTTACTTTGGGTTTTTGTTGTTCGTTTTTTGTTTTCTGGTGTTTTTTGTTGTTGGTTTTTTTTTTTTTTTTTTTGGTCTCTGCTTTCCCTCCACTTAAGCCTCTCCTCGCCTGTATTTAAATTTCACCATTTAAGCGTGGGCTCTTTTTGTTAAAACAACTTATCATTGGAAGGGAACTTCACAGCTTTTCCTTGTAATTTTTCTGTTGATCTTGTAGAATCTGCGATAAAGCCAACATTAAAGGGCGGCCAGGGGCTTGATCCCAACAGTGGAGAAAGTTGACATTTGGGGGAATTCTGGAGGAGGATCAAAGGTGAAATCCGTACCTTTGAGATAAAGATCTGATCCCTAATAGCTACAACAGTGCAAAGCCAAGTGACTTTAAAGAAATCTCTCTATCGTGGCTGGACCCTTGAAAGTTTAATCCTGCTGTTTGGCAGATCTAAAGGCAGACCTTTAATGTTGTTTTAATGGACTTGGCTTCTTGTGTGTCTCACTGATTTTAGAATGAGGTCCTCTTGGGGTCAGAGTGAAACCTCAATTGTCATCACAGCCGGTTTAGAGAGGAAGGCAAGCTGCGTGCGGGGAATTTATACCAGGGCTCTCATCTTGGGTGATTGTTAACAAGTGATTCAGTCTGCCAGGCACGGGAAATGCTTTCCTAAAATGGGGAAGAAAGAAAACCATGCTCGAGCAAGGTAGCTGGCCCTCTGCTGCGGGGATGGTCTGAGCAGAGTAAACGGGTCTCAGCACGCCTCTCCTGGGATTTGACCAGCATTTGACCTGTCACCCTCAGTAGCAAAATGTTAACGTTAGCATTCTTGCACATGCTGGTAGGTTTTATTTTTTAAGTAAAAAAATTTTTTTAACATTTATTGATTTTTGAGAGAGACACACAGTGCGACCTGGGGAGGGGCAGAGAGAGGGAGGGAAATACAGAATCAGAGGCAGGCTTCAGGCTCTGAGCTGTCAGCACAGATCCTGACATGGGGCTCGAACTCACAAACGGGGAGATCATGACCCGAGCCAAAGTCGGACGCTTAACTGACTGAGCCTCCCAGATGCCCTTCCTTTTAGGTAGTAGAAAGAATTTTGTGAGACATCTCGGTGGCTCAGTCGGTTGAGCGTCCGACTTCGGCTCAGGGCATAATCT
>NW_027531335.1:156067-156318 GCF_008692635.1 Crocuta crocuta
ATGCTCTTCCTTTTAGGTATTAGAAAGAATTTTGTGAGACATCTCGGTGGCTCAGTCGGTTGAGCGTCCGACTTCGGCTCAGGGCATAATCTTGTGGTTGGTGGGTTCGAGCCCCGCATCAGGCTCTCCGCTGTCAGCCCGGAGCCTGTTTGGGATCCTCTGCCCCCCTCTCTCTCTGCCCCTTCCCAGCTTGCACTCTCTCTCTCTCAAAAAATAAATAAACATTAAAAAAAAAAAAGAATTTTGTGTTT
>NW_027531335.1:156385-157768 GCF_008692635.1 Crocuta crocuta
CTGTCCCTTCTTTCCATTGGCTCTGTGGCAAAGCTGGAAAAACTGTTAGTGGGAGCAGATTCTTCTAGAAGCTGCTGCCAGCCTGGTTTCCTTGGGACCGAGTCCACAGATGTTGACCAGGCAAGGCACAGGAATGATATTTATTTACTACTCTGGTATGTGATCTACACTGAGATTGGGGGAGTGGGGAGGCGGGGAACAGATTCTAGGAATCTAAATCAATGAATATCTGTTGACCTCCAACGTTCAAGACCTAGTGCGAGGTGCCCCGTGATTATAAGTGAACGTAGCTGCCCTTTTCTTCATTTGTTTTGAGTCGTTCCAGCCCGGGGTTGGGTGATCATGCGGGTCTGTCACCCACAGTATGTACACGAATCAATTTTGGATCGTCCCTAGCACCTTGGTGAATGCTGTTTCTAAGCAGTTCAGCCAATGAAGACATAAGGAAACAGCCTTCAATGGAGAGGACTCTCCTAACTGGCTCGCTCTTGGCCCCCGCTCTTCTGACACAAAGAGCCATTGACCAGTGTCAGCAAAGCCACGGGTGGCTGGAGCGCAAGTGGACCAGTTACAGCTGCCGCCCTAACTTCTGATTCTTTCCCGCTTTAAGCCCCAACGTGTTTATTAGGGACAGCTGAAGTAGGATTTACACTTGCTGCTGTAAACCCACGACATTCGCCTTAGGGCTTCAGAATGGAGTGACCCCCGGGAATACCTCACGGGTACTGCCGGTTCGAGACCACGGCGGGACAGGGACTATCGCAGTACAGCGAGGCGAATGAAATTGTCGGTCTCCCAGTGCGTGTGAAGGCTGTGTTGACACCATCCTGTAGTCTGTTAAGTGCTCAAGCGTTGTGCCTAAAAAGCGATGTACGTACCTTAATTGAAACACGCCGCGGTGCCACACGCAACGCTGGCCACCTCATCTGAGCTTCTAGGGAGTTGGGATCCCCGATCACGGATCACCATAGCAAAGGCAGTAATAATGGAGGCTGTTGAAAGATTGCAAGAAGTAACCAGAGTGTGACACTTACCTGTGTGCGAGCCGCTGCTTTTGGGGAAAATGGTGCCCATAGACTTGCTTGATGCAGCTTTGCCACAGATCTTCTGCCGGTCAAAAACGCAGCATCGGCGAAGCACAATAAAGCCGAGTGCAAGAAAAGGAATTAGATCTCTGCTCCCAGGATTTCACTACGGAGCTCCTCCCATAGCACGTCATGCTTTCTTTGGTGGGTCTCTCGCCAGAACTTGGAAAACCCTCCAAACTGAACACTTAAACAGCATACATACAGTATTTCCCGTGTAGGTGTTTTTTGCTTTTTTTTGGATTTTTTGGTTTTTTTTACACAGCTACACCGTTGTTGGCTTGTGCTGACATCATTC
>NW_027531335.1:157880-158238 GCF_008692635.1 Crocuta crocuta
GTA
This sequence comes from Crocuta crocuta, assembly GCF_008692635.1. Taxonomy (NCBI): domain Eukaryota; kingdom Metazoa; phylum Chordata; class Mammalia; order Carnivora; family Hyaenidae; genus Crocuta; species Crocuta crocuta. Next base: position 157,884 of record NW_027531335.1, read on the forward strand.
GTCGTGGTTTCAGACTTCCATTCAATCATTAGTGCTTCCACAGTCTGTTACCAGTCAAGCAGATGGAGAAAGAGACTCTTGTAGATGCTGCATTTTTCTGTAAGTTTGGTGTTTATCTGAAGGTCAGGTTTAACCTAGGGAAAGGGATGAGAACAGAATCAACTGCTGGCAGAGATTTCCCAGGAGGGACTTGGGGAGGAGTATTATAACCTGAGAGTGTCTGTGATTAAGGGAGAAGTGTTTACATATACATACACACATGTAAAATGCAGAGTTTTGACGCCTTTTCTGTTACGATTGGGGCTATAGTGATTTGTGCCTGTGTGGGGGTGGGCAGGGAGGGGAACAAAGGCAT
>NW_027531335.1:158300-159081 GCF_008692635.1 Crocuta crocuta
GAAGAAAAGTATGTTACTGTTGTCTTTGTTTTTTTTTTTTTAAGGTTTATTTATTTTGAGACAGAGAGTGCAAGCGGGGGAGGGACAGAGAGAGAGAGAGAGAGAGAGAATATCGCAAGCAGGCTCCTTACTGTCAGTGCTGGGCTCGAACCTAGATATCAGGCATGACCTGAGCCGAGGTCAGACGCTTAACTGACTGAGCCCAGGGGCCCCGGTTGCACTNAAGCATTTTCAGTTCTCAGACCTGGCTTGGCTCTGGATGAACTGAGAGACAGGACAGTTACCCGGAGTGTTGACTGCTCAACAGGAAATAGGCTCCCTGCCCCTGTTGGCATCTCCAGGGTAGGGGGCCCCAGGGCCTGGAGGGTCTGTCCGAGCACCCGGTGCAGAGTTGGGTGTGAAGCCAGAGGCCTCCTCACCGAACTGTCTTCCAAGCACCAAACAGTAAAATTTGTTTTTGAAGACAAACGTGTGAAACAGATCCCCGGATTGATTCCTTTCCTATTCTAATCATAGCAAAGCCTTCTTTTTGTAAAACTGTTTATTGCTTTGTGACACAGTAAATTCATATTTGTTGGAGAAAGGTTAGAAAACCAGACAGGAATAATCCGCTCATTACTCAGAGGAACTGTTAAAATTCTAGTGTATGCATGTCAAAAGTCTTCCATCTCTGTGTGTGTGTGTGTGTGTGTGTATGTATATATATGAAAACATGAAAAATCATACAAACTTTAAAATAATTTTTTTTGCTTATTACTGTCATATGTGCATTTATGTCTTT
>NW_027531335.1:159164-160609 GCF_008692635.1 Crocuta crocuta
CTTCGCTTCAGTCAATGTAAATCTACCTAATCATGTTTAATGATTCCCAAAAATTCCCTTAGGAGTGTGCCGTAGGTCATCATCCTTTATTGTGTTATGTTTTGGTCATTTCTAATTTTGTGGTGTTACAAACGTGAGTTGTACAGCGACCACTAGCCTCCTGTGGCTATTTATGTTTACACTTAAGTTAACTTAAAAAACTAGCTGTTAGGGGCGCCTGGGTGGCTCAGTAGGTTAAGCGGTTAAGTGTCCGACTTTGGCTCAGGTCATGATCCCCCAGTCCGTGGGTTTGAGCCCCGCATTGGGCTCTGTGCTGACAGCTCAGAGCCTGGAGCCTGTTTCAGATTCTGTGTCTCCCTCTCTCTCTGCCCCTCCCCAGCTCGTGCTCTGTCTCTCTCTGTCTCAAAAATAAATCAACGTTAAAAAAAAAATTGTTTTTTAAATCAGCTCTTAAATTGCACTTGCCACAGTTCAAATGCATAGTAGTCACATGTGGCTAGTGGCTGCCACGGAGGACTGCTCAGATGGAGAACATTTCCATCATTGCAGAAAGTTCTTTTGGACAGCATTGGTATAAACATTAACTGGTGAACATCTTTGGGTAGGCATTTTCCAACTTGCTAGATTATCCCTTTAGGAGAAATGTCCAGAGTTGGAATTGCTTGCTCAAACATTAGACACATTTTTAGTATTAAACAGCCCTCTGGGAGGGGCGCCTACCTGGTGGCTCAGTCGGTTAAGCTCCGGACTCTTGATTTCAGCTCAGGTCATGATCTCACGGTTTTGGGATCGAGCCCCGCCTCGGGCTCCTAGCTGGGCTTGGTGCCTGTTTAAGATTCTTCCTCTCCCCAAATCCCCTCTCAAAACCCATGCACTCTCTCTCTCAAAAGAAATAAGTTTCTTAAAAGTAATAAATAGAAAGCCTTTTGAAAACAAAATGGTGGTTGCCAGAGGGGAGGTAAGTGGGGGGATGGGTGAAACAGGTGAAGGGGGTCAAGAGCACGCGCATTGTGAAGAGCACTGAGTAATGTATAGAATTGTTAAGTCCCTCTATTGTACATCTGAAACGAATATAACACTGTATGTTAATTATACTGGAAAGTAAAGATTAAAAGAAGAAAGGAAAAAAAGTCCTCTGGAACATTCTTAAATTTTTTAAAAAAATGTTTATTACTTATTTTTGAGAGAGAGAGAAAGAGAGAGAGCGAGTTTGTGTGAGCTGGAGAGGGTTGGAGAGAGAGGGAGACACAGAATCCGAAGCAGGCTCCAGGCCCTGAGCTGTCAGCACAGAGCCCCACGCAGGGCTCGAACTCACGAATCATGAGATCGTGACCTGAGATGGAGTCGGATGGCCAACCGACCGAGCTATCCAGGCGCCCCTGGAGCGAACTGTTAAATTTCTCTGCAGAAAGTTGTTGCCATTTACTCTTGTATCAGAAAACACC
>NW_027531335.1:160863-161287 GCF_008692635.1 Crocuta crocuta
CCGGGGTTCATTTCCCCTCCTGCGTGCCAACGCTGGTTATTAATATTTTTGAATCTTTGCAGCCTGATAGGAGGTAAACGGCACGTTGCTGTTCTCATTTGCATTTCTCTCATTACTCTTGAACCGTTTTTCAAACGCTGCTGAGCCATTTGTATTTCTTCTTTTGAGGATTTGCGTGAGCCTTCTTACAGACTTATTTCCTTGTTTGTGATTCTTGCAATAACGGTCTCAACCCCCAGATTGGGTGATAAGTCTGGGGTGGGGCCCGGCATCTGTATTTTTACCAGCTCCCCAAGGCGATTGTGATGTGCACAGAAACGAGGCTCCAGACCACCGGCCCCTATGAGTACCCGTGACAAATGAGGACTTAGCTGCTCCTTAAACCCTCCCTGCCTAGTAGAGAGAGGTATGTTAGGAAAGCCTC
>NW_027531335.1:161350-163024 GCF_008692635.1 Crocuta crocuta
AGGAAAGGCTCTTGAGCTGAAATGTACACCAGGTTCTGCCTCGGCCAGCACTACCTCTGCTGCTTGGAGCCGCACAGACTACGTTTGCTTCCTCTTTCACATGACAACCCTTCAAATATTTGGAGATATCCATCGTGTCATTTTAAAATTCACTCTTCATAAAAGCCCAAGACACTTCATTTCTTTCCTCTGTGTCTCACATGATTTGGTCTCAAGCTTCTTCACCAGCAGGGAGCCCGGTCTCGAGAGTCAGACCCGGGCTTGAATCTGGCTTCTGTCACCTGCTTGTAACTGGATCAAGATCAGCGGCAGGGAACTGGATCTTGTTTTCCTTATCTACAAAACGGGGATGGATAGTTGGACCGACCTTGTGTAGCTCTCACGCACATTAAGGAGGGTAGTTTATGTCTCACGTCTAAGTGATTCGTAAAGGTTTAGAGAAAGGGGCGCCTGGGTGGCTCAGTCAGTTGAGGTCTGACTCTTGATTTCCTCTCAGGTCATGATCCCAGGGTCCTGGGCTCAAGCCTTGTGTGGGGCTCCGAGCTGAGCATGGAGCCTGCTTAAGATTCTCACCCGCACATGTGCACATGTGCTCTCTCTCTCTCTCTCCCTCTATCAAATTAAGAAAAAAATAGGGTTTAAAAAAAGATCTGGTGGGGGCGCCTGGGTGGCTCAGTCGGTTAAGTGTCCGACTTTGGCTCAGGTCATGATCTCGCGGTTCTTGGGTTCGAGCCCCGCGTCGGGCTCTGTGCTGACAGCTCAGAGCCTGGAGCCTGCTTCAGATTCTGTGTCTCCCTCTCTCTCTCTGCCCCTCCCCACTCATCCTCTGTCTCTCAAACATAAGAAAAAAAAAAGTTAAAAAAATTTAAAAAAGATACAGTGGAAACAAAGGTATTCTAGAAGGACAGATGAGGGAGGGGAAAATGTTTCTTACCCTTTCTGGATACTAGCCAGGAAGTCAGGGGCTGTGTATTCATCTCTGTTCCCAGTGCCTCGCACAGTGCCAGGCATGGACAAGGTGTTAGGTGACTGGGGGCCAGGTAACTAGTTAAAATATAGTTACAGGGTTCCGGAGAGAGATAAGAAAGGCTTACCCGAGGCAGGGAGAATGGAGATAAGGGAGAGGATGTCAGAAATGTTTCAGTGATAGAATCAACAGGATTTGGGGATTTTTCTTGAAGGGGGAGAATGAGAGGAGAGGAGGTGGAGTCAAGATGGCGCTGAGGTGGTTCAGCCCGGCTGAACTGGAGAAGAAGCGGGTTTGGTGGCCGGGGAAGAGGAAAGAAGACGAGCAACGTCGTCCTGAGAGCTTTGTCCGGGCAAAGCCAGCTTTCAGAGAAGTCAGNGAGCCACGTGGGTGCCCCTGGAACGTTTTTTTAAAGATTTATTTTTATTTTTATTTTTGAGTAAGCTCTACGCCCAACGCGGCGCTCGAACTCACAGCCCCGAGATCAAGAGTTGCACGCTCTCCCGACCCAGCCAGCCGGGCGCCCCAAGACCAGGGTTCTTGAGGGCAGCGAAGGGTTCCAAATGGGATCAGGAAGGGGAGGAAGAGCCAGGGCTGAGAGGAGATTGTAGGCTAGATTAGCTGATTAAAGAGCTTTGCACCTTTGGGGGTGATTAGGGAAGTGGGGGGCAGGGCGTGGAGGAAGGGGCAGGAGATGGGAAAATAGG
>NW_027531335.1:164109-164275 GCF_008692635.1 Crocuta crocuta
GGTCTGAGCTGTGGGAGGAGGGGCTGCCTAGGATACTTCCTGCCCTGAAGGGACCCACAGGCCGGAAGGGAGATTAGATGCATGCAAATAACCCGCCTAGAGAAGGCAGAAGTTTACCGGAGGCTAGAGAGTCGGCCTCAGGCGGTCAGTGAGCGAGCCGATAGTG
>NW_027531335.1:164378-168320 GCF_008692635.1 Crocuta crocuta
CCGATAGTGACTTCTCTGCGTTTCCTGCCCCACGTCCTTTTGTTGTGATCCTTGAACGTTTTTCAAGAGTTCGGTCCCTTCCGGGCTCAACGGTGTTAACCAGGACACCGCTCATCTCTGTGGCACATCCCACGGTGATTTGACTCCAGGGGCCTTTTTTTCTTGGGGGATCGGGGAAAGTAAATGGTCACGTCGAACACTCAGAAATTCGTGTATCGCGGACAGGTGTAACTCACCTTGGCATTCCTTTCCTTGACCTCCAAGGTCTAGAAGAAGTGCTTGCTGCCTTCCGCAGACCCGTAGTGCTCCGCCCCAGGAAACCCCCTCGCGCGTTTGTGGGGATTCAGTTCGAAGGAGTCATTTACCTACCTGGGTGTTACTTTCTTCCGAGACACAGAATCATTATTAGTAAAGCTTTTTGAAAAGGTCTGAGGTTTTTTTTTTTTAATTAAAAAACATTTTTTTTTTTTAAACACAGAAAGGAAGGCCAGGAGCCACGGGAGGGAGAAGGAGCTAGAGCAGTTTCCCCTTTTCTGTAAATCCAACGGTAATTTCATGATACACATCTCTCTGGGATTTAGATCTCTTGGTTTCCTTTAGCCTGTGCCGGGAGGGCCGAGGGGCCCATGGGGGGCATTGGCCTGTTGCTTTTATCAGCCTTTTTTGGCTTCTCCACCCCCGGAGGTTTTCGAGCGGGTCGCCGGGGCGAGGGGACGGTGTCACTGAGCCCCATTGCCGGGAACCCAGGGCTGGCCAGAGCCCAGAGATTACGGAGTGGGATCTTGGGGGACGCTGCCCCGGTTCCAAGTTCAGCTCAGCTGCTTGCCAGCTGGGGGTGATCTTGGGTCAGTTACAGGGCCTCCCTGCGGCTTGCTGACCCCTCTCGTGGGCTCGTTGAAGGGCTTAAAGGGGTTGTCACTTGCGAAGCATTCAGAGCAGGGGATGGCATGAGGCTGGGCCCAGAGCTGTGGGCTCTCATTAATATTCCCAGGCTTTTCGCGGGCAAGAAGGCTTTTGTGAATGGATCCCAAGCCACCGGACCAAAGTAAACTGGCTGATGGGGATCACAGATGNAGGTCCACTTAAAAAAAAAAAGGAAAAATGAAATTCGAATTTAAGAGCCTTTTTAAAGACCTATTTTGGATACATGTAGTGGAAACATGTCAAAGCCTCAGTGTCTCCTAAGAAATTAATGTACTTTCGGGGCTCCTGGCTGGCTCAGTTGGAAGAGCGTGTGACTCTTGATCTCGGGATCGTGGGTTCAAGCCCCATGTTGGGTGTAGAGATTCCTTAGATAAATAAAGACTTAACAACAACAACAAAATGAATGTACTTTATATGCAGCTACTTCAGGTTTGTGGTAGCAGGATAAGTTCTATCAGGAATAGCGCGCGCGGGTTTCCAGCACGGTCGATAGGATGGAAAATATGGTGGCNATTTCCTGCAATTGTGCTTCACCTTATTTTCATCGCTCGTTTGCGGGAAGTTGTATTTTTGCATTTCTTGACAGCTTCTGTTGCAGCGCACAGGACCCACGCCGCTGGGAAGCGTCGGAGGGCATTCTGATGCTCCGGCTTTGCTTTCCCTGACGACTGACAGATCTCACCGGGTGAGATGTAACTAAGCAGCCAAGTGCTCTCCCCGGCCTCGGAGACAGAACGTCTTTATCTGAAGTGTTTCAGTGAAGTGTGGCAGGAGGCTGGGAGAAATGCATTTGTATGAAATGTGTTTGCGACGATAACAAGACCTCGTATTTTAAGGGCCCGGTCGTAGGAAGCGGTAAAAATGTCCTTAGACCCATGGCCACACACGTTCTTACAGGTCGCTGTTAAACACACACCACATTTGGGCCACCCCTGTTGGGTAAGTGGGGAAAGGGAGACAGGCTGTAGGCCGTCCACGTTTANTCAGTCTGTGACTCCCTCTCTCTCTGACCCTCCCCTGCTCACGCTGTCTCTCTCTGTCTCTCTCTCTCTCTCCTAGAAATAAATAAAACATTAAAAAAAAAAAGAACAGGTAATGAACTCGGTGGCATGTCTTGAGTCCTTTGGTGCAATCAGGTAAGGAAGCACTAGCTTCTGGGCTGGATTCTCCCACAAATCGGACGGTGGAAGCTGTTTTTGCGCGGTTTTGGTGCTGCTCTCCTTCTCTTGGGAAGCAGTGTTTATTTCTGAGCGAGCTTAGGTCTCCCGTGGTGGGAAAGGAGGAGGTGAGGATAAAAACCAAGAAAGAGGGGCGGGGGGGTTCTTGANAAAAAAAAGTCTCTAGAACACTGGCTCTGCAGAGCTACCTGGGATCATATTCATGGAACTGTTTTTATGATTTTTTTTGCATGGGTTAGCGCTGCCCAAAAATAATATATATATGTCTCTCCATGCCTTTGATATTAGCAGCTTAGTTTTCCCACTTGAGAAACGGCCAGCTTTATGCCTTGGAAGAGTGCTGTTGGCATAGCCAGTTTATTTTCATAGGTTAACAAGTTTCTAACGCTTCACCGCGTTAAATGGTTTCCTAGAGACCTGAACGAAGGAGGGAATACCACCTTGCAAGGCGCCTAACTTACACCAAGAAGCAACTTTAGTCCAGGAGGGCGCTGAGTCAACTGTGGCAAAAATTGAACTGCGTCGTTATTGACAAGCTCCTGGGCGGGGGGCACCTGGGTGGCGCAGTCTGTTAAGCGTCCGGCTCTTGATTGCGGCTCGGGTCATGATCGCACGGTTCGTGGGATCGAGCCCCATGCTGGGCTCTGCACTGACGGCACAGAGCCTGCTTGAGATTCTCTCTTTGCCCCTCTCCCCGTTGCACACACGCTCTCTCCCTCAAAAGAAGCCTTAAAAAAAAGAAAGTTCCTAGGGGCCAGCCGCTCTCCCTGTGTCCAATGCTCTGTTGCTTGTGGAGCAAAGAAGGCTCCCCTGGCTAAGAGCTCCTCCACTGTCCGCTGCTGGTGACTGTCAGGCCGGCCTCTGGAGGACTTTTGCTTTTGTCTGCCCCCTTGCAAATGAACATTCTGGCAGAATGCCCACCAGGAGAGCCAGCAGACAATTCCGTAAGGGTCCTCACTTCAGTTCTGTGAGTAAAGCCTGGCTCGCTCTCTCCCTGCCTCCTTCCCTCCTTCCTTTCCTCCCGACTCGGGAGCTGCTCAGAGACCAGCCTGGGCCTAAGCGGGGAACAGCACAGGACTCTCGAATCCAGAGCTCAGGTTCTGGGCCTCCAGTCCTATCGGCTGCTGCTTCCGCCCTGTATTTATGTATGTATGTATGTATGTATGTATGTATGTATTTAAAACTAAAACAACTTAATGTCTATTTTCGAGAGAGACAGAGCGCGAATGGGGGAGGGGCAGAGAGAGAGAGGGAGACACAGAATCCGAAGCAGGCTCCAGGCTCCGAGCTGTCAGCACAGAGCCCGAGCGGGGGCTCAAACTCCGGAACCACGAGATCATGACCTGACCCGAGCGGAAGTCTGACGCTTAACCGTCGGAGCCACCCAGGCGCCCCGCTTCTGCCCTGTGTTTAAAACTCATTTCTGGTCATTGGGTTCTGTCTTCTTCCCTGTCCTCTTTCTGTCCCGCGTCCTTGACACACCCCATCGCCTGTATCTGAGCCCCTGCCTTGGCTTTGCAGCCAGTCGCCCACTTCCTCTCGAAGCGGGTTCTGGTCTTCCTGCTGGTGCTGAGGACGGCCCTCCCCTCCCCGTAACCGTAAAGCAGCTTGAGCTGAGCACCGTGGGCTCGGGGGACGGAAGGGCTGAGTGTCTGCTTAGAGACCGAGGAGAGGCAGCGTGCCCAGGNATTGCCATGCACTTAGTATCTCAGAATGTAAATTCTTTCTCACGGCTCCGGAGGCCCGAAGTCCTATAATCAGAAGGTCAGCAGGCCCTCCGGGAGAATCCATTACCTGGCCTCTTCCAGCTTCTAGAGGCTGCCCGCATTCTTTGGCTCAT
>NW_027531335.1:168405-168677 GCF_008692635.1 Crocuta crocuta
CTGACATCCCCTTCTCTGATTCCGACTCTCCTCCCTCCCTCCCTCCCTTAGAAGCACCCTTATGATTCCGTGGGCCCTGCCCGTTCCATCCAGGGTGACCCACTTCCCCAGCTCCAACATCTGCAGAGTCCCCTTTTGCTGTGTAAGTCACACAGACACGGGTTCCGAGGATTCGGATGTTGGACCTCTTTGGGAAAGCATCCCCCCGCCCAGGCCACGGGCATGGCTGGGGTTGGGGAAGGGCGGAAGCCTGGCGTTGGGTTCTCCGCACG
>NW_027531335.1:168763-169468 GCF_008692635.1 Crocuta crocuta
TGGAGTTCAATCGCTTTTGAGAATCTTGGCCCAACGGAAGCAATACAGGTCCGCCGTCTGTGGTTTCAATTTGGGTGTTTCTCTTAAATGCTTCATAATTAAAAAAAATTTTTTTCCCCCCACACGGAACTCCCTCAGTCTGGAGTTCTTGTAAGTGGGCACTGCTCTCAGACTTGAGGTGTTTCAGGATACGAGCTGGCCAGACGCTTAGCCGGCACTTAGCCAGCTTCGGCCTATGGAATTTTCCACCCCCAGCTAAAGGGAAGGGTAGTGAGGGGGGTGTGTGTGTGTGTTTAAAAGAGAAAGAGATGATTTCAATCACAGAGAATAACTCTTCAGCTGACCAGCCCCCAAGACACCTCCCTCGTGTCCTGCGTGAGGGACACTTCACTCCCCCTGAAGGTCAAGTTCTAGACCAAGCCATGGCTTGCCTGCATTTCCAAGGAGATTGCAGGACCCTNCCGCGAGATCATGACCCAAGCGAAAGTCAGACGCTTAACCGACTAAGCCACCCAGGCGCCCCCAGACTTTGTTTAAAAACCTGTAGAGACAAAATAGGCATTAACCATCTTTAGTTTCTCTAGTTACGGCTCCCTTCCAACCCCCCCCTTAGTAGGAAGACAATTCTAATTCTCCTTATCAGCCACCTCAGTGAAAACATTCAGAGGTTCTCGGTAGCATGATCTCAAATTGTTTTTTCTGGTG
>NW_027531335.1:169537-172932 GCF_008692635.1 Crocuta crocuta
AAGAGCTAGGTACTTACTTGTCTGCCTCAGGTCGCGCTAAAAGCTCAAGGGCAATGCTTTTTGCACGGTTGCTTGAACTGAAGAGAGAATCTGTTTCCACTGATTTCCTGTTGAAGGATTAAATCTGCAGGGGGTGGAGGAAGGCAAGACGGGGACTTAATCGGAGGAAACGGAACGATTATCAAAAGCTCAGGGGGCGCCTGGGTGGCTCGTTTTTGGTTCAGCGTCAGACTCTCGCTGTTCACCGGATCGAGGCCCACGGTGGGCTCTGCGCTGGGAGCATGGAGACTGCTCAGCATTCGCTCTCGCTCTCCCTCTCCGCCCCTCCCCCCGCTCCGTTTCCCTCTCTGTCTCTGTCTCTTTTTCAAGATAGATGAACACACTTAAAAAAAAAGTTCAGACGGAAGGGAGGTTCCCCCCCATTATAATAGACCAGGAGATCAGAGACTACAATATTAACGATATTTAATGAGGGTAGCAAGTATATTTTTAACTGCAGACGGGAAGAGCTCAAACCCTTTAGAAATTGTACTAGGTAACTGGAACAGTTCTTTCTGGGACTAAAGGGGTGCGGAGACACTTATTCGGGGGGACGGAGGACCCCAAATCCATCCATCGTTGAGGAACGTAGAGTATACTTGTGTGCAGTTCTCCCATTTAGAGGGAAGCCAGAGACTCGTGACCCCCAGGAATCTGCAGAGGCCAGATGTGTTTTGGGGAGTCCAGGGTGGAGACACCCCTGTTGCCAGGTGGGCCTGCCCTCACTTCTTCTGTCCTCTGGGGAGGAAGAGGAGCAGCCGCTCACCCCTGTGCCCGACCCAGATCTCTCAAGGCGACAGACCCTCCTCGACGGGCGTGGTGGCAACGGACGCTGCTTCTCTGAGCCCGTGAGATGTTCTCTGAGAGTGGCCCTCTGGGCCTGGCTTCCTCTTACGTGACTAGGTCCTCTCTCTCCCTCTTCCCCCTTCTCCTACCTCCTCATGGGTACCCCCCCCTTCTCCTCAGGCGCTACTGTTGGTCTTCACCTCCCTGCCCTGCCGCCTTCTGGGAAAGTGCGTGGATCTGGCTCCTGGCCCTTTTTGCTCCCTTCCGCCATGCTGTGGGGAACCCCATTCTCTGGTGGGCACGCCTCCACTCTCCCTTTCTCCTCTTTTTCTCACCTCTTCCTTCCTCCTCTCCTCAGTGTTTGGCCACAAAGTGCTCTCCGTGGGACAGAGCCATGTTAAATTTTTTTAACCTTTTCCTTAGCCAAGGGTGGAAAATTCCAGAGGCCTGAGCTAGTGATGGCCGGGTGCCTTTTCTGGAAATCCGATGGCCTTGGATGCCAAGGAGATGTCGTAGAGCTACACATCTGGCAAAGGTTGTCCCCTAAAATGCCCCGGCTTTGGGTTTAGTTCCAACAAAAAGAAGTGGAGTTTCTATCTGCAGAGTGATGGAAGAAGAATGAAGGGTTTAGGAAATACTACAATCAAAAACGAGAGAGAGAGGGAGAGAGAGAGAAATGGTGTAATTATAAATGCAGAGCCCAGTTTGCATCCCTTTGTTTTTTTTCTGCTGGGTTGAGCTGGCCTTTGGCTTCGTAGACCTTCCAAAAGTGAAACCTTCCACGGGACAGAGTCCCTGTAGCTTAACTTAATCGAGGATTCTGTTCTGTTGGGGTACTGACCACCATTCTGCCGCCTCCCTGGAGGGCATGAGGGAAGAGAATCACAAGACCCTCAAACCCAGAAAAATGCTAACTCTATCTGCTTTGGCTCCATGTACTATCAAGAAGCACCTAGACTTCCCAGTGGGCCTTCACGCCCCTTCCTGTCCACCAGTGGGGCCCGTCCCACCTTTGAATTGTCTTTTCCCACCACATCCCATCGACTACGGTCTGAACGTTGGCCATGCTGGACCGTTGCCGCTCCCCAAACGCACTGCCCCCACTTCCTCACCTCCGTGCCTTTGCACATGCTGATTCCTCTTCCTGGAATGACCTTCCAGCCCCTTCGCTGCTCAAGGGACTTCTATCTGTCCTGCAGGGTTTAGGTCAGATGGCCCTCTCCCCCAACACCGCACACTCAGCCCCCCTCCCCCATTTGGAGCAAATTGTTCCTTCACGCCTGCTACAAGTTATCACAAACGGGGGAGGGTGCTTAAAATAACACATGTATTGGGGCACCTGGGTGGCTCAGTCAGTTAAACGTCCGACTTCGGCTCAGGTCATGAGCTCATGGTTCGTGGGTTCGAGCCCCGTGTCGGGCTCTGTGCTGACAGCTCAGAGCCTAGAGCCTGCTTCTGATTCTGCGTTTCCCTCTCTCTCTGCCCTCCTCCACTCATGCTCTGTCTCTCTCTGTCTCAAAAATAAACTATAAAAAATTTTTTAAAAATTTTAAAAAATAAAATAACACATGTATTGTAATTCTGAAGGCCGGAGTCCAAAATGGGTATCACTGGGCTGCATTCCTTCCGCGGAATTCAGGGAAGGATCAGTTCCTGGTCTCTCCCAGCTCTGGGAGCTGCTGGCTTTCCTTGGCTTGTGGCTCCCTGGCTCCAGCCTCTGCCTGTGTGATCACACTGCATTCTCTTCAGCTGTGTCACATCTCCCTTTGTCTCTTTCTTGTAAGGTCATGTGTGGGGCCCCTGGGTGGCTCAGCCGGTTAAGTGTCCAACTTCGACTCGGGTTATGATCTGCCAGGTTCGTGAGTTCTAGCCCTGAGTCGGGCTCTGTGCTGACAGGTGGGAGCCTGGAGCCTGCTTCGGATTCTGTGTCTCCCTTTCTCTCTGCCCCTCCCCTGCTCTCTCTGTCTCTCGAAAATAAATCAACACACACACACAAAGGGTCAATTGTGATGGCTTTTAGGGCCCACCCTGGTAATCCAGAATGATCACCTCACCTCAAGACCCTTGACTCAGTCACCGTAGTGAAGAGTGCCAGAAAGGCCCAGCAATTCCCCTGCTCATCTACGGCGCCTCAGGCACACAGTGTAACTGTGTGGAACTTCCCTGTGCTCGTTAGTAAAGTGGAAATAATGATCTCAGCCGCAGGAGGTCTAGCAAAACCAACAACCCACCCCCAAACTGAACCCCCCGCCAAGTGTTCAAGACTAAGGGGGCTTGACCAAGCACCTCTATACACCGGCAGACCCTGCGGTCATTAAAGCGACATCTGTATTTATTATTGACGTGGGAAAAAGTTGAGGCTATGAAAAACCACGATCGTATTTTTGTAAAAGAGAGCATTATGCGATATGTGTGCATTTAGTTACTTAATCACTGTATCTCTGCTTCCTCATCTGTAAAATGGACACGGTGTAGTTCTGACCTCACAAGGTGGTTGTAAGGGTTAAGGAAAATAACACAATAAAGCACATAGAGAAATGTCTGGAACATAGCAAGCACTAAATAACTCT
>NW_027531335.1:173099-176329 GCF_008692635.1 Crocuta crocuta
AAGCACTAAATAACTATTATATTCAAAGAAAGCATTCTCAAGGTGGGTATGAGAGAGGGTGCGTATTTATAAATGTGTGTATCTATACTATTAACAGTACGATTTCTGGATGGTGGGACCATGAGTACGTTTTATTCTTTGTTTTCTGGTTTGAAAATACTCATTTATTCTGCATGGAGTATGTATTACTTTTATAATCAGCAAAGGTAGAATTCTAGACAAGTGCCATACTTCCCTTTCCGGCTTGCTGTATTTGTGTGTTACATATGAATACATATATGTGACGTGCAGTATCTGTTTATACGATATCTCCTGTTTTTTAGTATTTAAAAACATTTTTTTAAGTTTATTTTGAGAGAGAGAGAGAGAGCACAAGCAGGGGAGGGGCAGAGAGAGAGGGAGAGAGAATCCCAAGCAGGCTCCATGTGGTCATCGCAGAGCCCGATGTGGAGCCCCATCCCATCCACAGACTATGGAATTATGACCTGAGCAGAAACCAAGAGTCAGATGCTTAACCGACTGAGCCACCCAGGTGCCCCTGTTTCCTATTGTTTGTTTGATTATTTATTTATTTATTAAATTATGTTTATTTATTTTTGAGAGACAGAGACAGAGGATAAGTGGGGGAGGGGCAGAGAGAGAGGGAGAGAGAATCCCAAGCAGGCTCCATGTGGTCATCGCAGAGCCCGATGTGGAGCCCCATCCCATCCACAGACTATGGAATTATGACCTGAGCAGAAACCAAGAGTCAGATGCTTAACCGACTGAGCCACCCAGGTGCCCCTGTTTCCTATTGTTTGTTTGATTATTTATTTATTTATTAAATTATGTTTATTTATTTTTGAGAGACAGAGACAGAGGATAAGTGGGGGAGGGGCAGAGAGAGAGGGAGACACAGAATCTGGAAGCAGGCTCCACGCTCCGCGCTGTCAGCACAGAACCCATCACGGGGCTCGAACTCACAGACCGTGAGACTATGGTTTGAGCCGAAGTCAGGTGTTCAAGTGACTGAGCCACCCAGGCGCCCCTCCTATTTTTTAAAATAAACTTTGAGAGGCAGAAATGTCTACCTTAAATTTTCTGAAATGCAGATTTAAATTGTTCTCACAAATTGTTCTCACCTCTCTCACTGGTGAAATGTGCCTCAGGTTGTTGATAGTGTTGCTCGCATTTGCTGCCGTTAATAACATTAATCACTAGAGGGACTTAAAATTTCGAGTCAAGCTAATAAATAGGCGATATGCATCGATACTGCAGAGATTTCTGGGTGCAGTGTTCCTGATTTTGCACACGCCGTATCTTTGTTCTCTCATTAAAAAATAATCTTCGACTTCTTGTGGCTTTCAGAGCAAATGGATGGGAGAATTACTGATAAATTAGGAGCTCCGAAAAGGAAGGTCTTGCCTCTGACATTTAAGATAATTACATTACGGTGTGCAGCTTGGTGAACCGGCTCCCTTTCCCCTCTGAACACTGTGCCTGTCTTCTTCCACCAGCGTGCACATCCTTGAGGTCATTTCTTTCTCGTGGCTTCTTGGGTCTTCTCGGGTCTTCTACCCCGTTACTTCTTTCCCGCCCCTGCTCCGGTCATCCTGTGAAACTGATACGTAAACATCGATGGGTTGTGTTTAAACTGGGTTTTGAGTATTTCTTCTCCATGACTTAAAACGTAGGAGGGTGGGAGGCATGAATCGGCAGAGCAGTTTGGAGGCAGTGAAATTGTTCCGTATGACACTGGAACGGTAGATGCATGACATTGTGTATTTGCTAAAACCCCTAGATTGGACCACACCAAGTGTGAACCCTGGTTTGCACTGTGGACTTTGGGTGATGATGATGGGTCAGTATGGGGTCACGGATGGCAACAGATGCACCTCTCTGGTGTGGGATGTTGGTAAAGGGAGAGCTGTGTGTGTGTGTGTGTGTGTGCGCGCGCGCGCGTGCCCGCTCGCACGTGCAGGCGTGCAGGGAGGTATATGGGAACGGAACTTTCTGTGCTTTCTGCTCCCTTTTGCTTTGAATCTGAAATGGCTTGGGGGAGAAAAAAAAGGTCTATTTTTTATAAAGTGAGACGCACGAAATCTCGTATTTTTCTTTTTGTAAGAAAAAAATCAACATAGTTCTTTTGTGCCTCTGTGGACCATTCCGTTTCTGCCTGTCAGTGGTCCTAATTTTTTCTTCGCATCCCCGGTAGTTCTGGAAGGTTTCGCTGCCAGTTCTCTTGCCAGCTTGTTTGGCATAATTATGAACACTGGCAAATGTGGATTGAACACTTTGGAGGCTTTGGATGAAAAGTGCTGGGTAAAAAGCAGAGCAGTTTTATTGTAGGAATCGGGGAGTAGGAGGCAGAAATGTTAAGGTCGACTCCTCACTGTATGATCTCTGAAGGCAGTGCATCGCACCTCTGAAAGGGGTCTTCGAAGCAGCGAAATCAAGGCCGAGAGCTCCTACTCATCCAATTCAGGCTTTTTGGTACAGCTGTGTTTGCTCTGAAGCCCACGTGCAAATCAAATCATTTCGCATACATTAGAGGAATCTGATTTTTGAATAAACTTGATCGGGATTCTTTGGCAAGGCAAAGAATCCTTTTGTAATGCAAATGAACGCCCACAGATTTATNGGTTTAGTTTTTTCTAGCTCCTGTGCCACTTAAACTTAAAATCAACTTGTTTTGGTGCCTGGGAGAGAAGAATCGCTCTGGGAAGTTGCGTTAACTCCTTCAGCCCCGAGGAAGCTATTTAGTCAATTACTGTTTCTGGGAACTAAATAATACCCTTGTCACCTGAAAGATTCAAAATAGCCTCTGTAAGTGGCTCCTTAGCCTCTGGAGGAACATGACTCATTCCTTCACTGGAACCTGAAAGAAGTCCAAGTGTCCGAAGACACTGAGAAATGCACTTGAATTATACTTGCGTATAATGTGTATGCTTGTGTATGATTATACTTGAATTATACTGGGGAATACTTGTAAACACCAATACTAGAAGTCTTACATTATTAGGAAACCATTATGATATGGGTTAAAAGTTGATGGTTGGAGTCTGTATATTAGGATGTGGCCAAAAGAGCAAGGGGTGAATTGGCAGTCCTTTCTAGAATATTCCTCGGGGACATCCTTGCTGGCCAAGTGAAGAGTCTTGAGCTCCTGCCGAACTCTGGGTAGCATAGGTTGTCTTCCTCTTTTGTCCAGGGAGGAGCCCCTCCCCGTCCCCCCCACCCCCCTCCCGCAT
>NW_027531335.1:176415-176806 GCF_008692635.1 Crocuta crocuta
CATGTTCTCGACAATATAAAATGGGGCTGGGGAGGGTGCGGCTCTCCCGGGACTGGGTCAGCCCTTGCCTTTCATTGACCTCAGTGGCTGCCACTTAATGGAAAAATATGATCAGGGTTCACCCTATGGAATCATTGCTTCATATTGTAGATGACTCATTGGAACTGGTGTGTTAGAAAATCACTTCCAGATGTGTAGCCGAAGCTTTTCCAAAAGGAAGAAATAAACTCTGGAAAACTGGGTTAGTTTTTTTTTTCTTTTTATGATCTGAGGGCCAGGATCAAATCTTTCTGTGTATGGTCGGCCAGCATATATTTGGAATTCTAAGTAGCACTTGCTTTTAGACTGGCCCCCACAGATTGGGGGCGGGGCTGCCTAACGCCTGCCTCTC